>NC_090811.1:48109938-48409938 GCF_036512215.1 Solanum lycopersicum
AACACTCATGAGAGTAACATAATAATTTTGAAAGTTGAGTATTTATGTAAAACTTAAAGGAAAAATGTACAAGTATCTTCCTAAAGTATGACCGATATCCCACAGAAACAACTTAACTAAAGTTAAGGTCCTATTACCCCCTGAACCCACTTTTTAAAATTTTATGCACCTTTTATTTAGAGTTGTCACTTGGAATTGAATTTGATGTTCCAAGTCACCTTATTAAATTCCTAACAAAAGGAAATTTGACTCTTTATGTTGTATGATCTACGAAAATAGAGATCGGGTAAGAAATTTTATTGACCGAAGAGAAAATATTAGGCATCCCTCGAATCATGTAATTCTAATTTTGTCGCTTTATTGACTAAATATGACTTAAAATTAATTTTTTAATATTATATTATTTAGCTTAATAAAAATGTTATTTACAAGCGTTCTTTGATTTATTTAATTTATATTTAAAACTATTTAATTTTATTAGTGTATGGCTTTTCATACCTGTTTATTGTTTTTTAATGCTTTCAATATTTTGTTTTTTTTTCTTGCTTTTATTTATTTTATTTTTTACCGTTAAGTTCTTTTCTTCTTCTTTTTTTTCTTACCTTTCTCGTAAAATAATCCTGTTCTCTTTTAAAAAGAAAATAATATATTTCATTATATTTTTTTAACATTGTACTTTTTGTTTCTTTTCATTTTTTAAATCTTTTATTATTATCTTTCTTTTTTATTTTTTCACTGTACATTTTTTCTATTCTTTTTATTTTTCTTTAATATTTTTTATTATTTTTTTTCTAATTCAAATGTTCCTTCTCCATTGTTTCTTTTCTTCTTCGGTTATTCATATATTTTACCTTTTTTTCTTATTCCATTTTGATTGTTATTATTGTTTTTATCTTCTTCTTTTTGATTTATTTTTTCTCCTTATTTTAACAAGTTTGTTATTATTATTATTATTATTTTTAATAGCATCTAAAAAAATTCAAGACAACACACATAATATAGCATAAAATATGATTTAATATTTTTCTAAATACAATCAAACAAATAATTCATTCAAATTAGTAAGACACGAATATAAAAGTTTAAATAATTAGTTAAGGAAAAAGAGTGAAGAATGGACTCTTAAGCATATAAGAAGTACTCACATGTTATGTAGCATGTTTGGATATATTTCAGGGCACAACATTAATAATATTAGCAAAGTAAACACATCCGAAATCTGAAGAATTTTATTATATTGAATTAATTCTTTCACAATCAAGACATAAACTAATACAAAATAAAATAAAAATAAGAATTACCTCTTGTAAAAATTATTTCACGAGAAGAAAAGATTTAAAAACCACAAACTTAAAAGGGCGAAAATAAACCCTAAACTCCACCCTTTTTTTCTCAAGCGGTGCGTATTTTATGTTTTTTTTTCTTTTTCGCATCTGCAGTGTCTTCGTGTGTATTGTTTTGGAATATAGTTTTTTCCTCTCTTTTTCTTTTCTTTTCTTTTTATTGCCGTGTGGTTGTAGTATCGGAGGCGGACCCACATGGTGTCCGCCGGGTGCTCGAGCACCCATTAACTTCGTTACATAATGTGTGTGTGCGCACGCGCACGTGCGTGCGTGCGTGTGTGTGCGCGTGCGTGTGTGTTTGTGTGTAGAAATTGAGGTATTTGTATAAAATGAACATAGATCACCCAATGAATAAATGATTTAATTGGCCCAATGGCTCCTCAATGGATACTTAAGACTTTTTTAGTGTTGTTGTATCAAGGTTCGAATCTCAGGTTAACACATATTTTTTATATTTTCACTTTAGAGCACCAACAACCTTAAATTCCTAAATCCATCGTGTAGTATATATAAGTAGGGGTGTTGCAGTATGTTTTTTAGGAAATGGGGAGGGAGATGGGGTAGTAGTGTAGGTAATGCTATTTTATTATTATTATTTTTAATTTTTATTGTTAAATATTATAATAATAATAATAACAATAATAATAATAATAATATCAACTAAGAAAAATTAAATAGGCAGATAAAAAATGTAAAAATTAAAATCACCAATTTATTATTAAAATTTTGAGTAAATTAAAAATAAAATATTCCTTAAAGTGTGATTCTATTATTTACTAATATTATTTTTTGTAGTTTTGATATCTTTAAAAATAAAATAAGATAAAAGTTAAAATATTTAAAATATTTTTAAAATATTTAAACTCTAAAAATGGTTTAAAACTATAGATTCGATAAAAAATTATGTGTCTATACGTGCATTTACATATCTCACACGCACCTCAATTGTATGGAGTCACGAGTGTGCCACGTAAGATAAAAGATGTACAAAATTACAGAAAAACAAATAAGCTCAGGGGCTAATAGGACATTTATTTAGTTAAGGCATGTCTATGAGATTTCTTCTGATCATAATCTAGGAGGTACTTATGTCTCATCCCAAATTATTTAGCTTGAAACATGAATGGGAGCATGTTTGAAAAAGGATCTTAGAGTGTCTAAGGTTGGGTCATAGGAATTCGAAAAAAAGGGTTCTTTCGTATAATTTATTGAAATTTCTAGCTATCTGGAACGATTAACACCTCCACTTAGATTAAATATATATAAAGATATATAAACATGTTATTATGATGATATATGTTTGGGTGAAATGACAATTTTGAAAGCACTTGATCAAGAAAAAGTTTTAATTCCACTCACCTATTTATTGAAATCGTAGTTGAATTTTACAAATAGATTTGTAAAATTGGATCGGATAATTAACAGATTCAATTATACCATGTCGATGAAGATATTATTCTAATGAAACAAATTTACGTCAAATAACAATTTTAGAAGCACTTGAACAAGATGAGCTTCAATAAAGTTTATTTGTTGGTCAATTTTGATTTAATATAGTCACCTATGTATTTAGATTATATTTGAAATTTATAAATAGACCTATAAAATTTAATCAAATCTAATTAGACTAAACTGGTAAAAATATTAAAATGGTGAACAAGTTTGAGTCAAATAACAATCTAGAAGCACTGATCAATATGAAGCTTCAGTGGACTCAATGAAATTAAGTTTGGTAATTAGCTAATCAACATCAATTAGATATAACCATCTATTTATTGAAATTAAGCCTTGAAATTATAATTTAAATTTACAAATAACATGAATTGCATCAAACAATTAACACCTCTAATTACACTAGATTAGTTTAGCATGCCAGTTTAAAATATTGACAAAGTTAACCAGTCCAAAAAACTATATTTGTTGGGTCCCTGCTGCGCAGTACATATTATATATAATATTGACAAAGTTAACCAGTCCAAAAATACAAGAGGCACTTCAATGGTGCATTTGCATCATAACAAGAAGACCATGACACGGTTGCCTACTTCGACCACATAGAGTAAAATGAGTGAAAGAAAGTGTAATTCGGAAAAGTGAAGATGAGATTGCAAAAAAGACTCTTCAATCAGGAACAGACCGCCTTTTGCCAATCCTCAAACGCCAATGATACCAAGTACTATTGCTGCAGCTATTGCTTACCTTATTTGTAAAGTATCGTTTAATTTGAGTTGCTTATGTTCTTGGAGTAGTAACACGAATCATGTGTTCGGTCAAAATTGAATTTCTCAATATTTTTATTGTCTATGATTCTTTCATCAATCATATCCACCGAAACGGTTGATACCTAATATTAAGCTAACAATTTCAAAATTCGTAACTTTAAATTTTATTTATTTAATATTTCAAAATACATTTCTTACAATTTAAATAAATTTATCGATAACTATACTTATTTGTAAAAATTTAAGATTTTTTATCAGCTAATTTTAATTATATTATTTGTTGTCTCAACCGGTTGAATATTTATTCATTCTGATTAAATCATTGTTTTGTTAAATGCATTTTACATGTTATTAATTAAGTTTATTACAATTTTTTAGCATTCATTTTTATTCATTACATTTATTAATATTTATTTTAATATTTTACACAATCTACAAATTTATTTAAATACAAATTAAATTTACATACACACATTAACCGATAATTTTGGGCCATGATCGCAAGCCCACATTTGAACCAATTATTTAACGATTCTTTATTTAAATAATTGTTAGATAAAAAATAGAGGATGAAGCGGATAAAATTTGGGGATAATTTTCATAATTTTTAGTCTTTAAAAATTTCTTTTAGTGTTCATAATTTTTCTACAAGCTTCTGCCGGAATGCGGGAGTCCACCACCCAAAAACCTCATTGTTCTCTCGTGTCCTTCAAAACAACCTTTATCCATTTTTTTTCCTAACCACCCAAATCTCGACCAGCGGCGAAATTCGGCCAGCAAACCACCCTCTCCAATCTTCCTCCATCAAAACCATAAGATATTCACCGCTGAAACATCAGCAAACAACCCCCAAATCGCCCATTAAATCTTCTTTTCCATCAACCATTTTCAGCTTAAACGCCACCTTAAACCAGCCCCCTATTCAGCCAACAACCATCACCAAATCGCCACAAATTTGACCCAAAATCCCAACAATTCTCTCTTTCCAGCGGACCAGCGAACGAAATCTAAAAACCCCTTCGTTTTTCTTCCTTTTCGGTGAAAAGACTATCGGAAACGACACTGAAACAACAACTACAAATAGCAACATCAAACCAAAAGCGAATCAGTCCCTATCCCATTTCCTCTTTACGAGTTTTTCTCTTATTTGGCAGGTAACTTGTTGTCATTCTAATGAGCTCGGAGCTTCATTTCATCACCCATTTTCTTGCCTGAAATCAACAGCTCGGACAACGAACAACAACTCCAGCGAGGAGACCACGCCGCCAACAACCACAAACGTTGGAGTCAAGCATAGACCCAAAACAATAAGCAATCAACGAGCTTGAATCTCCTCCAGCGAATAAAACCCCTTTCAAGCCGACAAACAACTACTACATCCCGTTGGTTTCATTGTCACTACTAATTACAACAAGATTTGGCCAGAAAACCATCACTCCGGTAACCTTAAATCTCTTAATATAAGGGGGGTTTGATTAAGACATAAAAGGGCATTTTATTCATGTATAAAACATTACATTAGTTTTACTATGTTCAACAAAAATGTTTCATTAGGTTGAAAAGTCAACATGACTTGTACAATGTTTAGTTGCAATTTTGTAATCTTACATAATTAATATCACATAACTTATGAGAAAATATATGTATAAAATAGAAGGTAGAATAAGTTATGTGAGTATTAGTTATACATGTATTAAAGTGATAAAATATATATTTACGTTGTTAATTTATTTTATTGATTTTCTATGTATAGGTTTTTTTTAAAAAAAAAATATTTAGATCATTTTTATTTCTTTTAATTTATTTAATTTTTTAATTGAAAACTATATTGTTTTCTATCAACATGTGTTGCTTTTATTTCTTACTTACTATATATATATATATATATATATATATATATGTATATATATATATATATACATATATATATATATATATTATTTTCATTTTCTTTTATACTTACCGTTTTGATTAATTAATGTAAATATAAATATTTTTTAATATTAGAAATTGATTGTATATTTTTTGACGGTACATATGATAATCAAATATTAGCATTATATATTAGGCAATATATTTCACATTTTATTAGCATGCATTATTATTATATATTGATAATTTACAACAAGTTTAGTATTCGATAGTTAATAACTCATGTATTTTAATTTCTACGCAACTAAATAATGTCTACACAACTAATATCTACATAGCTAATACCTGCATAACTAAACTCAACATAACTAAACTTGCATAACTATATCCTACGTAACTAATACTTACATAACTAAACCCTGCATAGCTAAACTCTGCATACATGCATAACTAAACCATGCATAATTAAATCCTGCATAGCTAAGCCCTGCATAGCTAATACCTCCATAACTCTATCCAGTAACCAAACAACACCTAATTTATTTATTTTGTTACTCTATTCCTTGTTCAAAATATGAGTTGATTTGAGTGTAAATTTAGTTAGATTTTTTTTTCTTTGGTGAATTTATTCATTGTTATTGTGGTTTACTGTTACTGTTATTTTATTATTTTGGTCATGATATTATTATTGTTTGTGACTTTTTCTTTTAAATTGATTTTTCTTTATTTAGATGTTCTGTGAATATAATTTTGTGATGCACTCCTTTATTAAGATTAGTGTTGTTTGGGTCATACATAAGTGTTATTTAGGTTCTTCATATTATTAATGATTTTGGCTCCCTATTTGTTTTAGTTAAGTCATTGTTGTTTGTCATGTTTGTCCTATTCAATTACTTTTAAGTTGTTTTAAATGAGTTTTCTTAAAATTTAAAAAGGGTTTTCACCAACTTTTACTGTTATTATATCGAGTGTTTTTGTTATTTATATTAGTGTATTTTATTCTAATTGTTTTTTAAATAATAATTCTCTGTTTTAAAACTAAAGCAAAATAAGACAAGAGATATAAAAGATGAAAAAAAATAGAAATAAGGAGACAAAAGATGAGAGCTTTTCTTATTATTCCTACTCTTCAAAGTATTCACCAAATCTTTTTAGTGTGAACAAACTGAACTCTTATGCATCTATTTATAGTGTAACATATAGACATACAAAATGTTAGTCATAAACATGGCATTAACATGAATATTATGGAGGAGGTAATTACGAAAGTGAAAAATTATGAGAATAATGATTAAATAAACTTGGAGGTTATGATTATCTTCATAATGGAAGTACGTAACGGAGATAAAGGGTGTTACTTCTTGGTGTAGTGAACATCCATACTATAATTTTTTATAACACCCCCACTTGAATGTCCATATATAATGTGCCACATTAAAACCTTATTAGGAAAAAATCCTCTAGGAAAAAATCATAGTTAAAGGAAAAGGAGTACATAAATCTTTTAATATGTTTTGAATGTTGCCTCTTTAAAAACCTTACAAGGAAAACTCAATTGGGATAAAATCATGATTAAGGAAAAGAGTATAACGCATATTTTTTTCCCCTGATAAAAACTTTTCTTGATATCTCAGAGACGATATATTTCAATCTTATATCACAACTTCTTAAATATTGATGTTGACAATTCACAGTGAATAAGCTTACAAGATTATCACTTGAACGAGTCTTTTGAACGTCTACTTAACCATTTTGTTGAAGATCATGTGTGAAAAAGACTTTTGGTGGAATATGTTTTGTCCAATCTTTGATTGCATCCACCCTTCAATATTATTCTCGTATATGGTAGCTAGAATATCCTTTCCCAAAGGAAAATCACATATATATAATGTAATACCCCATAGTTAAAATAGACCAAAAATTAGTTTTTCTCAAAAATATGAAGGTGTAACCAACGGTGGCATCGACAGTCTGTAGGATAGATGACGGTCCATCCTGCACCACCGTCGATAGGATCATAAACTCTAAAAAATTTTAGCCTAGAAAAATTGGTTAAGTCTTGGACGATGGACGGACTTATGGTCCGTAGGTCAGACGAAGGTCCATAGTCCGTGACCGTTGATTGAGACCCCCATTCATCCACTCTATGACAAGAGCTACGGATGACCATCACGGTCCATAGGTGAAATGCAGTTTGGTCAACTTCAAATGGTCATAACTCTTAGCATAAAATGAGTTAGGTGTCCCATGACCTATCCACAGATAAATAATTAAATTAGCTTTCCATAGCCACCGACCTTGATAAAATCAAACCTCCGAGTAAAAAGTTATGCCAATTTTAGTAAAGTCCTGTCAAATAGACCCAATCAACGGACCCAACAACGGGGCGTCGGTCAGACGACGGACCGTCAGTCCTGACCGTCGTTTGGTTCGACAGCAACTTATTCAAGGGTCTTTTGGTATTTTCCTAATTCATTTAAACCTTAAGTTACGTCGTTTTGACCCTAAATAATGAGATTTTAGTAAGTTTAAGCCTACAAACATAATTAAAATCATATCTAAGTCAAATCATTAAATCAAAACTTAGAAAATTAGAAGCAAAAGAGGAGAAAAAGCTCAAAAATCCTAGTTCAATAACAAGGCAAGTTTTCAGCAGTTTCAGCTCTGAAATCTAAGTATTTCTCTGTGAATTTCATAATCAGGTATGCGAGATTTTACTAGTGAATTCCTTCTCATTGGGTCCCTAGTTCTCAATCAGATTCTTGATTCCTATATCATAATTAGACGTAGGGTTTCTAGAACGTTAACAAAACTTCACGAATTTATTAAATATATGTTCCAAATCAGATTATCATGTTATTACTCAGATTATCGCATGAATATCAGAACCCTAGCTTTGTATTTCTTTAGTTCTTGAATTACACATGCTAGGTCAGATATTTCAGATACTTTAGATATATAAGCCTCAATTATAAATGCATAATTACCAGATTAATTGTTGTATTCTCAGTTTGCATGTTTAGTTTCGAGCTATCCAGTATTTATAGAAACTCAAACATAATCAGTTAACTATATCAATTCATGGAAGAAGCATAATACCGAGTTGGACTAGGGTTTAGCGTACCCAATAGTCCAGAACTACTAGCCAAGTAGGTTGTAAGTCCCTTTTGTAGGCAATCAGTTTAGTGATCACGCGAGCATGCCTTTATATCTTTGGCAGGGTATATTGGGTCCTCTCGATGGGGCGTATACATCGAACTCCATATTTAGCTCATGTGGTTTTATTATCTGTTATTAATAGCTCCCACAGATCAGTCAGACTCTCTGCATTGACCATATATCAATATTATCAGTATTCAGTTTTAGCATATTATAAATTGATCATTGTATTAGTTAGCTCAGAATTCAGTTTATCATGTCAGATTATTACATTTGCTTTTATGCTTTTTCAGTTATTTTTTATTTCATCTTTACTCTATCCTACATGATTAGTACCTTTCAAGTACTAATGCATACATGCGCTACATCTTCTCGTGATGTAGGTTCAGGTTCTCAGCATCCAAATCACGCATAGATCAATTTTTCGATATCCAGTTAAGCAGATTCAGTGGTGAGTCCTCATTCTCTGAGGACAATAGTCATGAGTTCATTTCAGTTTCTTTTAGTCATTTAGTTTCAGTTTTTGCTAGATTTAGCTGGGGCTTGTCGCAGTATTTCTAGTCCACTCTAGAGGCTTATTTCAGGCATAGTTAGATTCAACTTAGTATTGAGTTAATATTAGGATGTATGAAAAGCGACACTAAGGAGAGTCCTATTCGTTGGTGTGAAGTGCACCATATCTAATGAGAGGGAGGCTATGAAGTGTTTTAGAAAAAAAACTTCACTTTCTTGGTATTCTTATCGTGCGGGAGGTATAATCTTATTCCATTCTAACTTGACATTCTATGTTTCAGATCATGCCTCCTCGTAGAGCTAATACTAGGAATGCGAACGACAGGAATGCAAATGCAACTCCTCCAGTCCCAGATCAAGAAGTCTCAAATGCTGAATTCAGAAATGTCATACAGATGTTGGCTCAGAGTATGACTAACCAGAAAAATAGGGTTCATGCTCATGTGAATTCAAATGGATCAGTAACAACAAAGGTCCTTGACTTTGTTAGGATGAATCAACCCGAGTTCTTAGGATTACAAACTAATGAGGATCCTTATAATTTCTTGGATGAGATCAAGAAGATATTTGAGGTAATGCAAGTCATTAGGAATGATTGGATTGAGTTAGAATCATACCAGTTGAAGGATGTTTCTCATATCTTTTACACTCAATGGAAGGAGAATAGGGGTGTAAATGCGGCTCCTATGACTTGGAACTACTTTAGTTAGACTTTTCTCGACAGGTTTTCCTAATAGAGTTGAGAGAAGCAAAAGCCCAAGAATTCATGAACTTAAGGCAGGGAAACATGACAGTCCTAGAGTATGAACTCAAGTTTAACCAACTCTCCAGGTATGCTCCTCACATAATTGCTGACTCCAGGGCTCAGATGAATAAGTTTTTGTATATAGTGTCAGATTTGGTGAAAACTTAGTGTAGAAATGCGATGTTACTTGTAGATATGAACATCTCTAGACTTATGACTCATGCTCAGCAGGTTGAGGGTGATAAGCTTAGGGAACATGTTAAGGAAAATAAGAAGGCTAGGACTGGGAACTATGACTATTCTCAGCAGAAATTAGGTGGTGGAAATCGCTCGCAGGGTCAACATAAGTTTTTGGCTCCATCCCCTTTCATCATCCGGTGTTTCATACTCCAAGAACAGGTATGACCAGAAGGGTAGAGCACTAGGCTCTAAATCTCAGGGAAGTGTTTCATGCACCAAGACCTACCCTATTTGCCCTAACTGTGGTAAAAACCATCCGGACGAGTGTTTTGCAGGAAAATATGGATGTTTTGGGTGCGGTCAGTTTGGTCACAGGTTAAGGGATTGTCCTCTTAGACGATGTCAAGGAGGTGGAAATGGTAGAGCTCAGTCTACAACTTCATCAGCACCAGCAAGTCGCCCGACTCAGTAGGGTAAATGATTTGGTATAGGCGGCGGTCAGCGCCAGAACAGGTTGTATGCTCTTCAGGCTTGCCAGGATTAGGAAGGTTCTCCTAATGTCGTCACTGGTACGTTACATGACTTTGACCTTGATGTTTATGCATTGTTAGATCCAAGGGCTACTCTTTCTTTTGTAACTCCTTACATAACAGTCCAATGTAATGCCAGTCCAGAAACTCTCTCAGAACCTTTCTCAGTCTCTACTCCAGTTGGTGACCCAATTATAGCTAGACGGGTATACAGAAATTGTTCTGTCACAGTCTCTCAGAAAGTTACCTCAGCAAATCTAGTAGAGTTATAAATGGTAGACTTTGATGCCATTCTAGGCTTGGATTGGTTACATTCATGTTATGCCTTAGTTGATTGTAGAAATAGGATTGTTTCTTTTCAATTTCCAGATGAACCAATTTTAGAATGGAAGGGTAGTAGCTTAGCGCCCATAGGTCAATTTATCTCTTACCTTAAGGCCAGAAAGATAATATATAAGGGTTATCTCTATCATCTAGTTTGGGTTAAGGATTCTAGCCTTGAAAACCCAACTCTTAAGTCAGTTCCAATAGTCTATGACTTTTCAGAAGTATTTCCAAAAGATCTTCTCGGAGTCCACCCCGAAAGGAAAATCGACTTTGGGATTGATCTCCTTCCAGATACCCAGCCTATTTCTATTCCTCCTTACAGAATGGCTCCAGCAGAGATTAAGGAATCGAAAGAGCAGTTGAAAGACCTTCTAAATAAGGGCTTCATCAGACCTAGTATTTTCATCATGGGGTGCACTAATGTAATTTGTATGGAAGAAAGATGGTTCTCTCAGAATATTAATTTACTATAGACAGTTGAACAAGGTCACAATCAAGAATAAGTATCCCATCCCCAAGATTGATGACTTGTTTGACCAACTTCAGGGTGCTAGCCATTTCTCAAAGATAGACCTCAGATCGAGTTATCATCAGCTCAGAGTTAGAGATAGTGACAATCCTAAAACAGCCTTCAGAACTCGGTATGGTCATTATGAATTTGTAGTTATGTCGTTTGGATTAACTAATGCTCTTATAACTTTCATGGATTTGGTGAACAAAGTTTTCAAACAGTACTTGGACTTGTTCGTTATCGTCTTTATTGATGATGTCCTCATTTACTCTAGGAGTGAGGAAGAACATGCAAGTCATTTGAGATCTGTTCTGCAGACCCTCAATGATCACCAGTTATTTGCTAAGTTTAGTAAATGTGAGTTCTGGTTTTAATCTGTTGCTTTTCTTGGTCATATTGTATCTAGCGAGGGGATCCGAATGAATTCGTAGAAAATAGAAGCAGTGAAACAGTAGCCCAGACCTTCTTCTGCTACAGATATCAAAAGTTTCTTAGGTCTAGCAGGTCATTACAGAAGGTTTGTGGAACGATTTTCATCCATAGCCTCACCATTGAGTAGGTTGATTCAGAAGATGGTCAAGTTTCAATACTCAGATGATTGTGAGAAAAGTTTTGTAGAATTGATAAATAGATTGACTACAACTCCTCTCTTGACTCTATTAGAGGGTTCAATGGTTAGGTGATCTATTGCGATGCTTCCAGAGTTGTCCTTGGTTGTGTATTGATGCATCGAGGTAAGGTGATAGCTTATGCTTCTAGACAACTTAAGATGCATGAGAAGAACTATCCAACTCATGACCTCGAGCTTGTAGCAGTGGTGTTTGCACTCAAGATATGGAGACACTACTTGTATGGTGTTCACGTAGATGTGTTCACTGACCATAAGAGCCTTCAGTTTGTGTTCACCAAGAAAGAGTTGAATCTTTGCCCAAGGAGATGACTTGAATTCCTTAAGGATTATGACATGAGTGTGCATTATCATTCCGGTAAGGAGAATGTAGTAGCAGATGCCCTCAGTAGATTATGTATGGGTAGTGTAGCACATGTTAAGGAAGAAAAGAAGGAGCTAGTGAAGGATGTTCAAAGGCTTGATCGCTTAGGAGTTCGCCTTATGAACATATTAGACAATGGTGTAACAGTTCAGAATGGGTCAGAGTCTTCTTTGGTAGTGGAAGTTAAGGAAAAGCAAGACAGTGATCCAATTTTGCTTGAACTTAAGAGTGCAGCCCATAATCAGAGAGTGGAGGTTATCTTCCAAGGGGGAGATGGTGTACTTTACTACCACGGTAGATCGTGTTTTCCTGATGTGGGCGAGTTGAGGCAGTATATTCTTGCAGAAGTCCATAACTCTAGGTATTCTATTCATCCAGGTGCCACTAAGATGTATCACGATCTGCGGGAAGTCTATTGGTGGAATGACATGAAGAGGGATATAGCAGACTTTGTGAGTAAGTGCCCCAGTTGCTAGCAACTCAAGGTAGAACATCAAAAACTAGGGGGTATGAGTCAATAGATCGATATTCCTACTTGGAAGGGGGATGTGATCAATATGGATTTCATCACAAGGTTACCTCGTACTCGCAGACAACATGAGTTAATTGGGTGATATCTGATAGGATGACTAAGTCTTCTCGCTTTTTGGCGTTCAAGACTACATATTCGGCAGAGGACTATGCCAAGCTTTGCCTTACTGAAATTTTGAGGTTGCATAAGGTTCCTTTGTCTATCATCTCAGATAGAGGTCCTCAGTTTACCTCTAATTTCTGGATGTCATTTCAAAGAGGTCTTGATATTCAAGTTAACCTTATTACAACATTTTATCCACAGACGGATGGGCAGGCAGAGCATACCATTCAGACCTTAGAGGATATGTTGAGAGCTTGTGTGATCGATTTCAAAGGTAGTTGGGATGATAACCTTCCTCTTATTGAGTTTGCCTACAATAATAGCTACCATTCCAGCATTCAGATGACCCGTTATGAGGCTTTATATGGGTGTAGATGTAGATCTCCTGTTGGTTGGTTTGAAGTAGGTGAAACAGCTTTGGTAGGGCCAGATTCAGTCCTTTATGCTATGGAAAAAGTGCAACTCATTAGAGACAGACTTAAGACAGTCCAAATTTTTCATAAATCTTATGCAGTTTTAAGGAGAAGAGAACTAGAGTTCCAAGTTGATTATTAGGTTTTTCTGAAAGTCTCACCCATGAAAGGGGTGATGAGATTTGGAAAGAAAGGGAAGCTCAGTCCTAGATGGGGTGATGAGATTTGGAAAGAAAGGAAAGCTTAGTCCTAGATATGTAGGCCCTCACAATATCTTGAAAAGGGTTGAAAAGAGGGAATATGAGTTAGAGTTGCTGATATACCGTGGTTTCACGGTATTATTAATACTTTTTCCTTAAGTTTAGTGTGTTCAAAAGACTTTTTGTGCTGATGTTTATATAAGTTTCTTTTTATTTTGCAGGAAATCTGTCCAAAGATGAATGCAGAGATTTTGAGCGAATAAATGCAAAAGAGATCACCTACGGAGCTTGTAACGGTCCGTCGTGCTTGTGATGGTCCGTAGGTGAAAGCGTAGTGCAGCTGCTGAAAGAAGATGGGGAAGTCTGACCAAGTGTGGGGTTACGAAGCTTGTGACGGTCCGTCGTGTCTATGACGGTCCGTCCTGCAGGTTCGTCATGAAGTTCAGAGAAGTCATCCAGTACCCATATTCCAAGAGTTGAAGTGTTTTGGAACGAAGACCCTCGACGGACCATTGTGCCTATGACGGTCCGTCATACTTGCCGTCGAGGGTAATGAAGAGAGCACTAGAAGAAATTGCATAAGTATGGGACGATGAAGTCCATGATGGTCCGTCATGATCACGATGATCCGTCGCGAGGTCCGTCGACCCAGCCGCGTTTTGGCAGATTTTCAGCAAATAGAGTCCTTGTTTAATTAGATTTTTATTTTCTATAAATAGTTTGAAAAACCTCATTTTTGGGGTTAGACGCTGGATCATTGTTTGACTCCGTAATGTTAGACACCGTATTAGAAAACATTATATTGTTAGACTTTTGATTATCATTGATTGTTGGTGATTTTTGGTGATTAATCAAGCAAACTTTCGGATTTTACTCTTTCTCATTGAAGTAAGTACATGAATTCTTATTTAATATATTTGAATATTGTGATTATAACTATGCGTAACTAAACTCCATAACTAGGGTTGTGGGAACCATAGGCAAATAATGAGATAAAACCTAACTAAAATAACAATTCTAGAATGGTTTCTTGCATGTATTAATAATTCTTTCGCTTAGAAGTCTTTTTAACGGATGGACAACGTTAGAACTCGCCTTAATGCTACTTGCCGGACAAGGGAGGTAGATAATAGGAAAAGAATTATCAACATAGATTTAGTATATACTATCTTATAGGCTAGTATTGATTGTTACGAGGTAATAACTTAGTCAAATATCGAATACGATGCTTAATATGAGGTAAAGATAAGGGTTAGGAAAGCAACACATGTAGCCGGACCAAGGTGCGGAGTGAGATTTTCTAGATGCCAGACCAAAGATTTTAGAAATACATAACTTATCACTTTGCATGCAAAATACTAGGAAAGAATTGTTATAGTTAGGATTATCAAGTTATGAACCTGTGGGGAACACGTAAACCCTAGTTACTTTGATTAATTGATTAAAATCCAACATTCAAAGCTGTTAAGTGTCTCTTTCAATTGCGTTAGTTATTTTCATTCATTTAGAATTAGAAACCCCCCTTTTATTGTTTTTTACTTTCCAAGAAAGTCATTGACCAAACAATAGTAATAACAGGTTGAAGTTAAGTCTAGACTATTTTCCTCGTGGGAACGATCCCAACCTCACTAGTTGGGTTATTTACTTGACATGACCGCTTTACTTCTTATTTGAGAAGTAAGTTTGAGCGTATCAAATTTTTGCGCCGTTGCTAGGGAATATAGCTTTTAGATTAACTTGAACTTATTACTATAGTTTAGTTGATATTTTCTTGATTTTACTTTCTGTTATTGTTTTTGATTATTTTAGAACTATCCTCATTGTATGCCAAATAGACGGAGAGGAAGAGAACCCTTGTTTTCCTACGATCACGAGTTAGAGCGTACACTGCGCAATATGAATCGAAACTTGGGAATAAATGATGATGATCCGAACCAGAACATCCCAGCTCCGGTTGATGTTCATGGTCCGATGTTAACTGATGCTCCGGGTGAACACCAACAGAGGGGACAAAATCCCGTTCCACGGCCCCAAGCATACTACAGAGGTTGTGATAACATAGCAGACTCGAATGGGCCACTTGTCTTGCCTCCTCTATCCACAGGCCACACCTTTGTGGTAACTAGTAGTCTGATGCAAATGCTCACTTCCAGAGGTTTGTTTTCAGGGCTACCTTCTGAGGATCCACATGCCCATATAGCTAAGGTAAGGGTAGTGTGTAAAAGTTGTGTAGGGAGGCCTGATTTGGATTTAGATGTAATAGGTCTCAGAGTCTTTCCTCTCTCACTGACGGGAGAGGCTGCTATGTGGTTCACTGAGCTCCCATACAACTCAATCTTCACTTGGAACCAACTAAGGGATGTCTTCTTAGCACGCTACTATTCGGTCTCCAAGAAACTAAACCACAAAGACAGAGTGAATAACTTTGTGGCACTACCAGGAGAGTCAGTTAGTAGTTCTTGGGATAGATTCACCTTATTCTTGAGAAGTGTTCCAAATCACCGTATAGATTATGAGTCACTGAAGGAATACTTCTTTCGGGGACAGGATGATAATAACAAAGCGGTGTTGGACACTATAGCAGGTGGATCTTATGGGGAATGTCCTTATGCTGAAATTGCTGAAAAATTAGAGAAAATCTCCCGGAATAACAAAGCTTGGAGTACTAGGAAGTCTGATACAGGGAGAAACACCTTCGCAGTGAAGTCCACTCACAACCCAGCCACAAATGAGATTCGTGAAGAAATGGCTCAGATGAGAACTGAGCTTGGGTTGATACTAAAACACGTCACTGGGGGTGCAGAAAAGATAAATGCAGTCAACTACTTGGCTAAACCACCACCTCCTAATGATGAATGCTATTATGCGGAGGACACTTATGCAGTAAATGAGCAGACGGGGGGTTTTCGACCAAGCGCCCAAGGCTCAAATCAGGATAATTGACACCAAGGTCAAGGGAACCAAGGTCGTAACTATGGTAACTATAACCGTGAGGGTCATTATGTCCGAGATGGAAACTACAACCGCGACAACAACTTTAACATGAGTAACTATGGTAACAAAAATGATAGGAATGGGCCCTATGTCCCTCCTGAAAATCGTGAAGTTACTCCTAGGGATGGTGGAGATAGTATGGCGCGAGTTGAGGATATGTTGCACAAAATGATGAGGAGGTTCGATGCTAGTGATGAGCACATTAAAGAGTTAAGTTGTGATTTAGCTAGTATTGGGCAAAAAGTTGATACACATGCAATATCGATTAAACCGATCGAGTTGCAAATGGCCCAATTATCTGCGACAGTGAACACACGGCAACCGGGCACTCTTCCTAGAAACATTGTCGAAAATCCAAAAAATGATGTGCACTGTATGGCGATCACTACTCGGGGTGGTAAGCAAACCATTGACCCACCTATGCCGTCTGATGAGGAAAATGTGAGAAAGGATGATGATAAGGTGGTAAAGGGTAGTGTTTAGGAAGAAGAGAGCAATGGAAAAGATGCAAAAGTCCCTATGAAGGTAATTCCGATGCCTAGACCACCACCACCCTTACTTTAGAGATTAGTGAAAAGACTGAGGATGGTAAATATCGGCGTTTTATAACAATGCTAAAGCAATGCTCTATCAATGTCCTTTGGTAGAAGCTCTAGAACAAATGCCCGGTTATGCAAAGTTTATGAAAGATCTGGTCACAAAGAAAAGATCGGTAACTTTTGAGGATGATAATAGACTCTTGCATTGTAGTGCTATTGCTACAAGATCCCTTGTACAAAAGAAAGAAGATCCAGGTGCGTTCACTATTCCTTGTAAAGTTGGGTCATTACATTTTGCGAAAGCATTATGTGATCTGGGGTCTAGCACAAATCTCATGCCCCTCTCGATCTACAAGAAGTTGGGTTTGGGTGACCCAAAACCCACTGCGATGCGGCTACTGATGGCTGATCGGACAGTGAAATGGACTATAGGGATACTCCATGATGTGCTAGTAAAAGTGGAGTCATTCATCTTTCCGGCTGATTTTGTTATTCTTGATTGTGAAGTCGATTTTGAAGTGCCTATTATTCTTGGGAGGTCATTCCTTGCTACAGATAGAGCCTAAGTTGATATGGAAAAGGGGCAGATGAAATTTTGGTTGAAGAATGAAGAATCGAACTTCAACGTGTGTAGGACTATGAGGCAGAGCGGTGAGCTCCAATCAGTATCCGCCATATCCCACAAAGAAAAGATGAAGAAGGAGAACGAACAAAAAAGTGCAAAACAAGAGTTTAGGGTTGGGGATTTGGTGCTTGTAGACAGTTCTGGGTCGCCTTGTCTTCCGGGCAAGCTCAAGTCAAAATGGAATGACCCTTACTTGATTACCCAAGTATTCCCTCATGGAGCAGTTGAGTTAAAAGCCAAGGAGGGAGTGCGGTTTAAGATGAATAGAGATCGAATAAAACTCTATTTTGAGAATAAAGCATCGGGGAATAAAGTGATAAAGGCATACCATCTTGATAAAGTCTGAGTAATCAAGTGTCCTCAGTCGTGCCACGACATTAAATCAGGCGCTTGTTGGGAGGCAACCCAATACTTATAGTTTTTTTTCCCTTTCATTCTTTCTAGTAATGGTAGCATTTTCTACTAATGGGTTTTAAATTTGCAGGCACATCACCAGGAAATTCTGCAGAAAATCACTCTGCAACAGTCACCAACGGACACATACGACGGACCGTCGTTCTCTCGACGGTCCGTCCTGCACAACCATTCTAGTTATCAGAGACCCTATTCCTAAGGGTCTCTCACATTTTCTAAGTGTCCTCCAACGGACATCTACGACGGACCGTCATACTCTCGACGGTCCATCCTGCATAACCGTCATGACAGTCAGAGACCCCTCTCTTAAGGGTCTCCATTTTTTAGTGTCCCACGACGGACATCGACAACGGTCCGTGCTGATTGTCGGCGCTTTACGCCCCAGGTTTGATTCACCTACCACTCTTGTACTTCAATTTTTTTAAGCATTGGGGACAATTGCATGTCTTTTTGTTGGGGGTGGGGTAAATGGAAAGTGAGTGCTAGGGTGAAGTCTGAGTAGTCCAATTCACTATCCTCTTTTGGGGTTTTCTTGCATGTGTTCTTTTCCCCCAAGAGACTGATTACTTTTTCTGTTGAACCGGCATGTCTATATATTTTGTACATAGTTAATTTTGGAGCATGATGGCTAAAATGATATCCTGATAAACTGGAAAATGATGCATGACTAGGCATAGTAACTGATAATTATGTGGCTCTAAGCATGACATAGAGGTACACCATTGCATTACCCTAAGTCTAAAATTTGAACTAGGTGTCTGATAATCTGGTATAGTGATGAGATGTCAAGTGAGTATGAGGAAGATTTGAATAGTCCACTATTGATACTGAGCTAGAACTTGCCTGGTTAGTCCTGCTAAAAGTAAGCTGTAATAGACAATTAGGAAAGGATCATAGGCCCTTATTCAATATAGAACATTTATAGCATAAATAAAAGAAACCAAATGAAATTTATCCTTCTTTGATCCAAATGATCTGAGCTTAAATTAGACCTTTCTTTTTCTCCCTAACTGATCTTTACTGGGAACAATGTGTTGGCCCTAGTCCTTCCTTGGACATGTGCACCTCAGCTTATGTCAAAAGCATGAGTTGAGGGTGGATAATGCTGTAAAAAACTTCATTATGGCCCTAACCCAACTTTGGGTATTGTGTACCTCTTGACTCATGGCAAAGCCATGAGTTGAGGGTGGATATTATGAGGAATGCTCTGGAAAGTGGGGTTGAAAGAACAAAGAGAGAGAAAGAACAAAAGTAAAGTGACTCAAGAATTAGTAGAAAGAAAAGTAAATAAAAAAGAAAAATATACAAGAAATACAAGCAATAAAAGAAGAGAGTCACTTACACGAATGAAAAAAAAATAGCAAGGTGAAAGAATATGAGAAACTGGGCGAGATAAAATGATAGAAAGTGAAAGGTTTAGATGATATGTCAAGGAGGGCAAAAAGTCACTAAAGTATACCTAAATATACCCAACCTAACCCTGAGCCTATGTTACAAGCTAAGAAAGTCCTATCGTGATCCTAAGGGTTGTATAGCGAACTTAAGGCAGTGAAAATAAGGGCAAGCTTATGGCAATAGGTATGAATGAGTGTGACTTTGTTCTGAGAGCGAGTGTTGAAAAGTAATCCTTATACTCAAACTGAAATCAATGTGTGAAAAATGAGGATTTTGTTTTAAAGTGAGGACACTAGGTTCAATACTGGAATTGTTAGCACCTCGGTGAGAAATTGAAGAGGATAGGTGTTAGTGCATGGTGAGTCTGTGTCATGTTCTGATCCCACATAATTCAAGCCTAATAGTGATAGTATGCATAGATTTGATTAGATTAATCGAGATTGATAGCCAAATGATTGCAAAGGATAAAACATGGATACTATTGTACAAAGATTTTGTATTGAGTCATAGTGCGTCGCTTGAGGACAAACAACAAATTTAAGTTGAGGGTGTTGATATACCGTGGTTTCACTGTATTATTAATAATTTTTCCTTAAGTTTAGTGTGTCCAAAAGCCTTTTTGTGCTAATATTTATATATATTTTTCTTTATTTTGCAGGAAATCTGTCTAAAGATGAATGCAGAGATTTTGAGCGAAGAAATGCAGAAGAGACCACCTACGGAGCTTGTGCCGGATCGTTGGTGGCAGTGTAGTGCAGCTGCTGAAAGAAGATGGGGAAGTCTGACCAAGTGTGGGTTTACGAAGCTTGTGACGGTCCATCGTGTCTATGACGGTCCGTCCTGCAGGTTCGTCATGAAGTTCAGAGAAGTAATCCCAGTAACCATATTCCAAGAGTTAAAGTGTTTTGGAACGAAGACCCTCGACGGACCGTTGTGCCTATGACGGTCCATCATACTTGCAATCGAGGGTAATGAAGAGAGCAGCAGAAGAAATTGCATAAGTATGTGACGACGGATTCCATGACGGTCCGTCGTGACCACGACGATCCGTCACGAGGTCCGTCGGCCCAGCCGCGTTTTGGCAGATTTCCAGCAAATAGAGTCCTTATTTAATTAGGTTTTTATTTTCTATAAATAGTTTGAAAAACCTCATTTTTGGGGTTAGACGCTGGATCATTGTTAGACTCCGTATTGTTAGACACCGTATTAGAAAACATTGTATTGTTAGACTTTTGATTATCATTGATTGTTGGTGATTTTTGGTGATTAATCAAGCAAACTTTCGGATTTTACTCTTTCTCATTGAAGTAAGTACATGAATTCTTATTTAATATATTTGAATATTGTGAATATGACTATGAGTAACTAAACTCCATAACTAGGGTTGTGGGAACCATAGACAAATAATGAGATAAAACCTAACTAAAATAACAATTCTAGAATGGTGTCTTGCATGTATTAATAATTCTTTCGCTTAGAAATTTTTTTAACGGATGACCAACGTTAGAACTCGCCTTAATGCTACTTGCTGGACCAAGGAGGTAGATAATACGAAAAGAATTATCAACATAGATTTAGTATATATTATCTAACAGGCTAGTATTGATTGGTACGAGGTAATAACTTAGTCAAATATCGAATACGATGCTTAATATGAGGTAAAGATAAGGGTTAGGAAAGCAACACATGTAGCCGGACCAAGGTGCGGAGTGAGATTTTCTAGATGCCAGACCAAAGATTTTAGAAATACATAACTTATCACTTTGCATGCAAGATACTAGGAAAGAATTGTTATAGTTAGGATTATCAAGTTATGAACCTGTGGGGAACACGTAAACCCTAGTTACTTTGATTAATTGATTAAAATCCAACATTCAAAGCTGTTATGTGTCTCTTTCAATTGCGTTAGTTATTTTCATTCATTTAGAATTAGAAACCCCCCTTTTATTGTTTTTTACTTTCCAAGGAAGTCATTGACCAAACAATAGAAATAACAGGTTGAAGTTAAGTCTAGACTATTTTCCTCGTGGGAACGATCCCAACCTCACTAGTTGGGTTATTTAATTGACACGACCGCTTTACTTCTTATTTGAGAAGTAAGTTTGAGCGTATCAGTTGCGAGCAGAATTAGCAGTTGTGCGTTGGTATTCTACATCTCACTCTTGAAGAAGTGTGTGGGTGATCCAGCCTCTATAGTGCCATTATAGAGTGTGGCGGGGAAAGATAGGCTTTCTTATGAGGATGTACCAGTTGAGATTCTTGACCGTCAGGTTAGAAGGTTGAGAAACAAAGATGTCGCTTCAGTCAAGTTTTTGTGGAGGAGTCAGTCCGTAGAGTGAGTTACTTGGAAGTAGAAGTAGCCATGAAAGCCAAGTATCCTTACCTCTTTCCTTTCAATTCTGCTCCAGCTTGAGGTAATATAGTCCATCTTTAATTTTCCAGTCATTCATGCATTAATTCAGTCTTAGAATTATGTTCCCTCAGTTTGTACTTGCATTTTCAGCATATTTGCATGTACTTGAAACTCAATTCAGTCAGAAACTCAGTTCTCAATCTTTAGTAAAGGGATTTGCAGCTTTCTCCCTCTATTTTAGCTAGTTTAGTCTTCATTAGAGAAAGAATATTCCCAAGGGGGAGATAATGTAACATCCCGTACCCAAAATACACCAAAAAATAGTTTTTCAGAAAAATCTGCAAGTGCAACCAACGGCGGCATCGACGGTCCATCCTGCACAGCCGTCAATGGGATCAGAAACTCCCAAAAATTTCAACCCAGAAAAATTGGTAAAGTCATGGACAATGGATGGACTTATGGTCTGTAGGTCAGACGATGGTTCGTAGTCTATGACCGTCGATCAAGACCCCCATTAACTCACTATTTAACAAGAGCTACTGATGACCAGTAGTCCGTAAGCAGGAAATTTGTAGACAGTTAAAGGGAAATGCACTTGAGTCAACTTCAATTGGTAATAACTCTTAGAACAAAATAAATTAGGTTTCTCATGACATTCGCACAGATAGATACTTGAATTATCTTTCCATAGCCACCGACCTTGCTAAAATCAGACCTTCGAGTAAAATGTTATGCCCATTTTAGGAAAGACCTGTCAAACAGACCCAGTCGACGGACCCAACGACGGGGCATCGGTCAGACGATGGACCATCAGTTCTGGTCATTGTTTGGTACAACAACAACTTATCCAGGGGTCTTTTGGTCTTTTCCCACTTTGTTTAAACCTTAAGTTACATCGTTTTGACCCTAAATAATGAGATTTTAGTAAGTTTAAGCCGATAAACATAATTGAAAATATATGTAAGTCAAATCATTAAATCAAAACTAAGAAAATTAGAAGCAATAGAGGAGAAAAAGCTCAAGAACCCTAGTTTAAGAACTACACAAGTTCCCAGCATTTCCAGCCAAAAAATCGAAGTATTTCTCTGCGAATTTCATCATAAGGTATGCGGGATTTCACTAGTGGATTCCTTCCATCCATTGGGTCCCTAATTTTCAGTTAGATTTTTGATTCCTATATCATGATTAGACCCAGGGTTTCTAAAACTTCAACATAATTTCATGAATTTATTAATTATATGTTCCAAATCAGATTACCATGTTATTACTCAAATTATCTCATGAATTTCAGAATCCTAACTTTGAATTTCTTAAGTTCTTGAATTACACATGCTAGGTCAGGTATTTTAGTCACTTCAGATATACATGCCTCAGTTATAAATGCATAATTATCAGATTAATTGTTGCATTCTCAATTTGCATGTTCAGCTTCGAGCTATCCAGTATTTATGAAAACTTAGACATAATCAGTTAACTATATAAATTCATGGGAGTAGCATAATACCAAATTGGACTAGGGTTTAGCGTACCCAATAATCTCATAACTACTAGCCAAGTAGGTTGTAATTCCCCTATGTGGGCAATCAGTGTAGTGATCACGCGAGCATGCATTTATACCTTTGACAGGGTATATTTGGTCCTCTCGATGGGCCGTATACATCGGACTCCACATTTAGCTCATGTGGCTTTATGATCGGTTATTAGTGGCTCCCACAGATCAATCAGACTCTCTACATTGACCATTTATCAGTATATTCAGTATTCGGTTTTAGAATATTATAAATTGGTCGTTGCATCAGGTTAGCTCAGAATTCAGTTTGTCATGTTAGATTATTATACTTGCTTTTATGCATGTTCAGTTATGTTTTATTTCAGCTTTACTCTATCCTACATGCTCAGTACCTTTCAAGTACTGACACATACATGCGCTACATCTTCTCGTGATGTAGGTTTAGGTTCTTAGCATCCAGATCAGGTATAGATCGATTTTCCGATCTCCAATTCAGCAAATTCAGTGGTGAGTCCTCATTCTCCGAGGACAATAGTCATGAGTTCGTTTCAATTTTCTTTTAGTCATTTAGTTTCAGTTTTTGCTAGATTTAGCTGGGTCTTGTCGCAGTATTTCTAGTCCTGTTTAGAGGCTTATTTCAGACATAGTTAGATTCAACTTAATATTGAGTTTTTTCTTTATATTAAACTCATCAGTTTTCATATATATCAGTTTTAGAATATTGGTGTTCTCCGTCTTTTCAGATTTAATTATTATTTAGCTTCCGCATCAATTTATTATCTTTAATATGCTAATGATCATGCCAGCAGGGTTAGTTTGGGATCACTTGCGGTTCTAGGTTCCGTGTCCACGTCACGGGGGTAGCTCGGGGCATGATATATAATTTTAAATTAATAATCCATTCGAGCTTTATGCGAATCAAATATATTTTGCATCTACATAATCAAATCATCTTTTGGTTTGGAGATTGATCATTTCGAATTTATTGAAGCTCATCTTTTCTTCTCAAAGAAAATTGCACATTTTCATGTGTTGTGTCACTTACTTTGTTAGTTTCTTGTCTTAACTTGAATGATAGTATGACAATCCTCTGACATAACTTTTGGTATATATGTCAAATAATCTTCTAACATTTGCATAAGCAGCAATCTGTAAGTACACTAATTACACAAATATATGACATTTTTAATCATTTTCCTAATTTTCATGCGATAAAATTCGTGTTAAGCAGTCTCAAAATCATTGTGTACTCAATGGAATCACTTTCAAACCTTTTAAATCCCTCAAAGATTTTCATATAACCTTCATCATCTAGTTACACATAATAATAATTCATTATGCATATTTAAGTATTTCAGCTATTGTTAGACTGAAACATGTCTCACTACATCCACCACTGAAGAATATATCTCCATTTAATAATGTCAGGACTTTTGCGCAAACCCTTTTCTTTCCAGAGGCACAAATCACAGTTTATATATTATGGTTATACTTCCGCACAATGATTCATTTGTACCACACTGTCACGACCCAAATCCGGGCCGCGACTGGCACCTACACTTACCCTCCTATGTGAGAGAACCAACCAATCTAAACCTTAACATTTCAATATAATATAACCAGAAAGTAATGCGGAAGACTTAAACTCATTGAATAAAAACCAATTCATTAACTTCTAAAATTCAACATCTATTATTCCCAAAAATCTGGAAGTCATCATCACAAGAACATCTACGATCAAATGACTAAGCTAAGAGTATTCTAAAAGCTAAAAATACATAAGAAGTTAGTCCATGCCGGAGGTTCAAGGCATCAAGACATGAAGGAGAAGATCCAGTCCAAGCTAGAAGCGTTAGCTCACCCTGAAGATCCGGTGTGACGAAGACTGGCTTGAGTTACTGTTGAGTCAAAGATGACGGCACGTTTGCTGCACTCCACCAATAACAAGAAGAAAAACATAAAAGTAGGGGTCAGTACAAACCACGGGTACTGAGTAGATATCATCGGCCAACTCAAAATAGGGAACAGTATATATCAAATATTATCGCAAATCAACTATAAAACTCAACATGTAGCAACAACAAGTACTATAATCATCAATAAGTACCATCAAGTTCATCCATGAGGGCTCAAGCCTCAACACCATACTCATTTGGGAATTAAGTTTATTAAGTTGAGTATATTATCATCTTTCAAGATTCATTACCTTTCTTCCTCTTGTGTCGGTACGTGACACTCCGATCCCCTACTACTATGTGTCGGTACGTGACACTCCGATCCCCTAATTCTATGTGTCGGAACGTGACACTCTGATCCCCTACATGTGTCGGAACGTGACACTCCGATCCCCTACATGTGTCGGAACGTGACACTCCGATCCCTTACATGTGTTGGAACGTGACACTCCGATCCACTAATATTATGTGTCGGTACGTGACACTCCGATCCCCTAATTCCATGTGTTGGAACGTGACACTCCGATCCCCTACATGTGTCGGAACGTGACACTCCGATCCCCTACATGTGTCGGAACGTGACACTCCGATCCCCTACATGTGTCGGAACGTTACACTTCGATCCACTAGTACTATGTGTCGGTACGTGACACTCCGATCCCCTAATTCTATGTGTCGGAACGTGACACTCCGATCCCCTACATGTGTCGGAACGTGACACTCCGATCCCCTACATGTGTCAGAACGTGACACTCTGATCCCCTACATGTGTCGGTACGTGACACTCCGATCCCCTACATGTGTCGGAACGTGACACTCCGATCCACTAATACTATGTGTCGGAACGTGACACTCCGATCCACTAATACTATGTGTCGGAACGTGACACTCCGATCCACTAATACTATGTGTCGGAACGTGACACTCCGATCCACTAATATCATTCTGTAAGTCATCAAGCCTTCTCTATACCAAGGCATCATCAATCCCATTACTTTAATTCATCAAGCCTTCTTCTATACCAAGGCCTCATCATTAATAATGTATATTAAAGTTTCTTTTCAAGATTTAGGATTCAATATTTTCATCATGCTTATCTTATCACAATCACATAATCATATTCATGCAAACATACCATTAAGAATATAGTAGGGTTTACAATACTACCAATACATATCATTCACTATTAAGAGTTTACTTATGAAAGCATGAAAACCATAACCTACCTCCACCGAAGAATTGAAATCAAGCAAGTTAATCCTCAAAGCTTGGTGTTTTCCTCTTCTTCTCAATCGTTTCTCTCTCTCCCTTCTTGTTCTTTCTATTTTCTTATTCCAACCCTCTTTCTTTTACCCTAATTAGTATATAATTAAGAATAAAAGATGGCAATAATACCCTACTAATTAACTTAGGGTTACCTCTTTTAACCCCTCAAGAATTTTAGTTATTAATATAACCCCACGAAATCTATAATTAAGGAAAGAATAGTCCAAAAACGTCCCTTAAAACGTGTAAGGAAATCCGATTCTGCCTGGGATTTGCGCAACCTGTGACGGGCCGTCGTGCCTGCGACGGTCCGTCCTGCAGGTCGTCGCAAGGGTCAGAGAGTCAATTTCCACTGAACAATCTATGACGGTCCGTCACACCTGTGACGGTCCGTCGTGCCATTCTGTCACGAAGTTCAGAGAGTCGATTTTCAGTACCCAATTTCAGATTTTCCAAGTGTTTTGAAACGAGACCCTGCGACGGTCCGTCGTGCCCATGACGAATCGTCGTTTGGTCCGTCGCCTCAGCCTGTTTTTCCAGAATTGAAGTTTGTTGCTCAAAACGACTAAATAGGTCGTTACAATAGATATCAATTTACCCATCGTTCGTCCCCGAACGATCAAAAGAAGGAAAACAAGGGCGAAAAGGAGTACCTGAATCTGTAAACAGATGTGGGTATTTTTCTCGCATATCCGCCTCCTTGTCCCAAGTGGCTTCTTCAATGGGTCGATTCTTCCATTGCACCTTGATGGATGCAATCTCTCTTGACCTCAACTTGCAAACTTCTCTATCTAAAATAGCAACAGGCTCCTCCTCATAAGACAAGTTCTCATCAAGCAAAACTGAATCCCAACGGATAATGTAGATTCCATCCCCATGGTATCTTTTCAACATCGACACATGGAATACCGGATGTACTCCGGACAGTCCTGGAGGCAAGGCTAACTCATAAGCCACCTCTCCTACTCGCTTAAGTACTTCAAATGGTCCAATGTACCTTGGACTTAGTTTACCCCTTTTTCCAAACCGCATCACCCCTTTCATTGGTGAAACTTTCAACAAGACTTGTTCTCCCTCCATGAACTCTAAGTCTCTAACCTTTTGATCTGCATATTCTTTTTGTCTACTTTGCGCTGCTAGAAGCTTTTCTTGAATAGATTTCACTTTCTCTATCGAATCCCTCAAAAGGTCAGTACCCCAAGGCCTAACCTCAAATGCATCAAACCAACCAATGGGAGACCTACGTCTCCTACCATACAATGCTTCAAATGGAGCCATATCAATGCTTGAGTGATAGCTATTATTGTATGAAAACTCCGCTAAGGGTAGGAAGCTATCCCAATGGCCACCAAACTCTATCACACACGCACGAAGCATATCCTCCAACACTTGAATCGTCCTTTCAGACTGACCATCGGTCTGAGGATGGAACACAGTACTAAGGTCTAACCTAGTACCCAATTCCGCATGTAATGTTTTCCAAAACTTAGAAGTAAACTGCGTACCTCTATCTGATATGATGGATAGTGGAACCCCATGCAATCGCACCACTTCCGAGATGTAAACTTTGTCTAACTTCTCTGCATTGTAAGTCACCTTGACCGGAATGAAGTGAGCAGACTTAGTTAACCGATCAACAATTACCCAAATAGAATCTAACTTTCCCAATGTCTTGGGAAGACCAACCACAAAGTCCATTGCAATTCTCTCCGACTTCCATTCAGGAATGGGCATTCTCTGAAGTGTTCCTCCGGGCCTCTGGTGTTCATACTTTACTTGTTGACAGTTTGGACACTTGGCAATAAAGTCAAAAATATCACGCTTCATTCTACTCCACCAAAAGTGTTGCTTTAGGTCACGATACATCTTGGTTGCACCCGGATGTATAGAATACCTTGAACTATGAGCCTCTGTCAGAATAATGTTGATCAAACCATCGACGCGGGATACACATACCCTTCCCTTGATCCTCAAAACACCTTTCTCATCAATTTGTGCTTCCTTAGCCTCCCCTCGCAATACTTTATCTCAGATTCGCCGTAGTTTCTCATCATCAAACTTTTTTCCCTTAATCTTGTCAAGAAAGGAAGATCTTGCCTCCACAGAAGCCAACAACCCTCCCTTCTCATTTACTTCTAATCTCACCAAGTCATTAGCTAGAGTCTGAAACTCTCTAGCCAGTGGGCGTCTAGAAGCTTGCAAATGAGGTAGACTTCCCATGCTTCCAACCTTTCTACTTAAAGCATCCGCTACAACATTCGCCTTCCCCGGATGATACAAAATAGTGATGTCGTAGTCCTTCAGTAGTTCCATCCATCTCCTCTGTCTCAAGTTCAAATCTTTCTGAGTAAAGACATACTGTAGGCTACGATGATCCGTATAGACCTCACACTTAACCCCATATAAATAGTGTCTCCATTGCTTTAATGCAAACACTACCGCGGCCAATTCCAAATCATGAGTTGGGTAGTTACGTTCATGCACTTTTAATTGCCTCAAAGCATAAGAAATCACACTCTTCTCTTGCATTAGTACTGCACCCAAACCAGAATAGGATGCATCACAATAAACAATGAAGTTCTTACCCTCTACTGGCAAGGTAAGGATAGGTGCGGTAGTCAAAAAAGTCTTGAGCTTCTGAAAGCTTTCCTCACATTCGTCCGACCATACAAATGGAGCATTCTGCTTAGTCAAGTTCGTCAATTGGGAAGCAATAGAAGAGAATCCCTTGACAAATCGGCGGTAGTAGCTAGCTAATCCAACAAAGCTCCTTATTTCTGACACATTAATAGGTCTTACCCAATTTTTCACTGTCTCAATCTTAGAAGGATCCACCATCACTCCATCCTTGGAAACCACGTGCCCCAAGAAGGACACTGCATCTAACCAAAACTCACACTTAGAGAACTTGGCATAAAGCTTTTTCTCCCTCAACATTTCCAATACCATTCTCAAATGCTCTTCATGTTCCTTCTTGCTCTTTGAGTATACCAATATGTCATCAATAAATACGATCACGAAGAGGTCTAGATATGGCTTAGAAATCCCGTTCATCAAGCTCATGAATGCAGCAGGGGCATTCGTAAGACCAAAAGACATCACTACAAATTCGTAATGCCCATACCTCGTTCGAAAAGCAGTCTTTGGCACATCCGTTGCCCGTATTTTCAATTGATGATAACCGGATCTCAAGTCAATCTTAGAGAAGACACAAGCACCTTGTAACTGATCGAACAAGTCATCAATGCGGGGAAGAGGATACTTGTTCTTTATGGTTACCTTGTTTAGTTGTCTGTAGTCTATACACATTCGAAAACTCCCATCCTTCTTCTTTACAAACAAAACCGGAGCACCCCAAGGAGATGCACTTGGTCTAATAAAGCCTTTGTTCAATAACTCTTGAAGTTGTGCCTTTAACTCTCTTAACTCTGCGGGAGCCATTATATAAGGGGGTATAGAAATGGGGCGTGTGCCCGGTTCGAGATCGATACAGAAGTCAATATCCCTATCTGGTGGCATACCAGGAAGATCTGCAGGGAACACATCCAGAAACTCACGGACTACTGAAACCGACTCAATCGAAGGCACTTGGGTAGTGTCATCCTTGAGATGTGCCAAGAAAGCTAAACACCCTTTACTAACCATTTTCTTAGCACGAAGAAAAGAGATGATACGCACCGGATTGGAAGTGTAGTCACCCTCCCAAACTAATGGATCTGTCCCAGGTTTGGCTAACGTCACCATTTTAGCATTACAATCAAAAATCGCAAATTGCGGAGAAAGCCAAGTCATACCCAGAATTACATCAAAATCATCCATTTCCAAGATAACCAAATCTACATAAGTCTTGCTCCCCACAAATTTCACCAAACAAGACCTATATACCCTTTCAACTACCACAGACTCACCCACCGGAGTAGAAACATGAATAGGTATATCAAGTAATTCACAATGTAAATTTAGACCATTTGCAAATGAGGAAGATACATAAGAAAATGTGGATCCAGGATCAGACAATACAGAAGCCATGCAATCACAAACCAAAACATTACCTGTGATGACAGCATCAGATGCCTCCGCTTCAGACTGCCCAGGGAAAGCGTAACAATGGGCCCTATCGTTCGTCTGTCCGTTGCCCCTACCTTGTTGTGATGTAGTGGCTCTAGTTTGCCCATCACCTCGGCCGTTTTGGTGACCACCATTTCCTCGACCACCACGTCCTCCAGAATAACGGCCTCTGCCATGACCACCTCTACCTCTAACATTTGGAGGTCTGTAACTTTGTCTGGGACAATTTTTCCTAATATGTCCAATCTCCCCACATCCATAACACTCTCTGAAGTCAGGCATAGGACTCTCGGAGAAGTGTTGACCGGTCTGAGGTGGTCCCCCAACTACAGTCTGTAGTGAAGAATGAATTGGTCGGACTGAGTAATTTCCCGAACCTGTCCTCTAGTGTAAGAACCATTAAACTCACCTCCCTTTCGAAACCTTTTTGATGTCGATGTTGTGGTGAAGTCGTCTGGCTTCACTCCTTCCACTTCTATCACAAAGTCTACCACTTCTTGGAAGGATTTTGCCGTTGCCGCTACCTGTAAGGCGGAAATCCACAATTCTGACCTCAACCCCTTCACAAACCGGTGAATCCGCTCTTGAGGACTGAAACAGAGTTAAGTGGCATATCTGGATAGTGCATCAAACTTAGCCTCATAAGCATTAACCGACATCCTACCTTGCTCTAGGCTCAAGAACTCATCCCTTTTCCTATCCCTCAAAGTCTGGGGGATATACTTCTCCATAAACAAGCTAGAGAATGAGGCCCAAGTCATAGGTGGTGCCTCTGTCGGTTGACACTCAACATGGGATCGCCACCACATTTTGGCGTTCCCTTGAAACTGATAACTCACGAACTCAACACCAAACCGTTCTACTATACCCATCTTGTGTAGTAGCTCGTGACAGTCAACAAGAAAATCATAAGCATCCTCCGATTCGGCACCCTTGAAGACTGGAGGTTTCAATTTCAAGAACTTACTGAAAAGTTCATGCTGATCATTTGTCATTATAGGCCCAGTAGTCAGACGTGGAAATGTACTTATTCCTAATGGAACATCCATGCGGGGAGCCATAGTAGCCGCATGTTGTACCTCTGAAACCGGAGGTGTTGGCGCAGAAAACACTAGAGGTGCCAGACCTTGATCAGACAACCCACTGAGATAAGCCAGAACCTGATTGATCATCTCTGGGGTAGGTTGGGGTGGCAATCCCTCATTCTGCACTTGTTCAGTTTCCCCATCCTCCCCTTCTCTTATTACTTCCTCAGTCGGTGGAGGATTCAATGCCCTAGTATCATATGGGCTAGGCGCTCGTCCTCTTCCTCTAGAGGACGTCCTCCCACGACCTCTACCACGGCCCCTTGCCGCTGTTCTTCCTCGAGCCACAGCCCTAGTGGCTGGCTCAGTTGTTTCTTGTCTGGCCGGTGTTGGTGTTGGCGTAGTCGTTGCTCTAGTTCTAACCATCTGCGAAAGAGAGTGAAGATGGTCAGATACCAATTCGTATCACCTAGATACCAATTGGACTCAAGTAGTAGCACGAAAGAAAGAATGAAAGAGTGAAATTTTTCCTGAAGTCTTATAGCCTCTCAAGGAAAAGTAAAGGCGTCCCCTACCGTTCCTTAAGACTCTACTAGACCTGTTCTTGTGTGATGAGACCAACGAACCTAATGCTCTGATACCAAGTTTGTCACGACCCAAATCCGGGCCGCGACTGGCACCCACACTTACCCTCCTATGTGAGCGAACCAACCAATCTAAACCTTAACATTTCAATATAATATAACAAGAAAGTAATATGGAAGACTTAAACTCATTGAATAAAGACCAATTCATTAACTTCTAAAATTCAAACTCTATTATTCCCCAAAATCTGGAAGTCATCATCACAAGAACATCTACGATCAAATGACTAAGCTAAGAGTATTCTAAAAGCTAAAAATACATAAGAAGTTAGTCCATGCCGGAGGTTCAAGGCATCAAGACATGAAGGAGAAGATCCAGTCCAAGCTAGAAGCGTTAGCTCACTCTGAAGATCCGGTGTGACGAAGAATGGCTTGAGTTACTGTTGAGTCGAAGATGACGGCACGTTTGCTGCACTCCACCAATAACAAGAAGAAAAACATAAAAGTAGGGGTCAGTACAAATCACGGGTACTGAGTAGATATCATCGGCCAACTCAAAATAGGGAACAATATATATCAAATATTATCGTAAATCAACTATAAAACTCAACATGTAGCAACAACAAGTACTATAATCATCAATAAGTACCATCAAGTTCATCCATGAGGGCTCAAGCCTCAACACCATACTCATTTGGGAATTAAGTTGAGTATATTATCATCTTTCAAGATTCATTACCTTTCTTCCTCTTGTGTCGGTACGTGACACTCCGATCCTCTACTACTATGTGTCGGTACGTGACACTCCGATCCCCTAATTCTATGTGTCGGAACGTGACACTCCAATCCCCTATATGTGTCGGAACGTGACACTCCGATCCCCTACATGTGTTGGAACGTGACACTCCGATCCCCTACATGTGTCGGAACGTGACACTCCGATCCACTAATACTATGTGTTGGTACGTGACACTCCTATCCCCTAATTCTATATGTCGGAACGTGACACTCCGATCCCCTACATGTGTCGGAACGTGACACTCCGATCCCCTACATGTGTCGGAACGTGACACTCCGATCCACTAATACTATGTGTCGGTACGTGACACTCCGATCCCCTAATTCTATGTGTCGGAACGTGACACTCCGATCCCCTATATGTGTCGGAACGTGACACTCCGATCCCCTACATGTGTCGGAACGTGACACTCTGATCCCCTACATGTGTCGGTACGTGACACTCTGATCCCCTACATGTGTCGCAACGTGACACTCCGATCCACTAATACTATGTGTCAGAACGTGACACTTCGATCCACTAATACTATGTGTCGGAATGTGACACTCCGATCCACTAATACTATGTGTCGGAATGTGACACTCCGATCCACTAATACTATGTGTCGGAACGTGACACTCCGATCCACTAATATCATTCTGTAAATCATCAAGCCTTCTCTATACCAAGGCATCATCAATCCCATTACTTTAATTCATCAAGCCTTCTTCTATACCAAGGCCTCATCATTAATAATGTATATTAAAGTTTCTTTTCAAGATTTGGGATTCAATATTTTCATCATGCTTATCTTATCACAATCGCATAATCATATTCATGCAAACATACCATTAAGCATATAGTAGGGTTTACAATACTACCAATACATATCATTCACTATTAAGAGTTTACTTATGAAAGCATGAAAACCATAACCTACCTCCACCGAAGAATTGAAATCAAGCAAGTTAATCCTCAAAGCTTGGTGTTTTCCTCTTCTTCTCAATCGTTTCTCTCTCTCCCTTCTTGTTCTTTCTATTTTCTTATTCCAACCCTCTTTCTTTTACCCTAATTAGTATATAATTAAGAATAAAAGATGGCAATAATACCCCACTAATTAACTTAGGGTTACCTCTTTTAACCCCTCAAGAATTTTAGTTATTAATATAACCCCACGAAATCTATAATTAAGGAAAGAATAGTCCAAAAACGTCCCTTAAAACGTGTAAGGAAATCCGATTCTGCCTGGGATTTGCGCAACCTGTGACGGGCCGTCGTGCCTGCGACGGTCCGTCCTGCAGGTCGTCGCAAGGGTCAGAGAGTCAATTTCCACTGAACAATCTATGACGGTCCGTCACGCCTGTGACGGTCCGTCCTGCCATTCTGTCACGAAGTTCAGAGAGTCGATTTTCAGTACCCAATTTCAGATTTTCCAAGTGTTTTGAAACGAGACCCTGCGACGGTCCGTCGTGCCCATGACGAATCGTCGTTTGGTCCGTCGCCTCAGCCTGTTTTTCCAGAATTGAAGTTTGTTGCTCAAAACGACTAAACAGGTCGTTACACACACTAACTTTATATTTTGATCCATGAATTATAAAATAAAAAATTACTTTTCTAAGTGAAGAAACTATACTTGAATAGTGCCAATAATTTATCTCTCCACACTATATGACAGATTTGAATTAAGATTCTCGTAACCAATTATAGCATTGAGTGTTACTTCATATCAAATATATCGTCAACGAACATTTCAATATCAATTTCAATACGACATAACTTATTGAGATATCCTCATTTTTATCATTTTCTAGTACCTGAACCTTTGCCAAGGTTATATGAAGTTTTATGTCATTGTGCTCTTTTAAAGAACTTACCTCATTAGCAATGACCATTTTGATAATTTTCTCCTCTCCCTCCTCAAGGATTTTTACATTTGGAATCGATTTATCTATCACGCTTCAAGCGTACCATAGACTCTGTGCTTCAAGGACTATTTATTGGAGCATTTGTAATTTAATTAAAATATTGGATCAATAAATACATCTGGCAAATTACTTGCAACATTTTGGAAATGAATTATCTGTTGAACTTCAAATTCACGTATTTTAACGAGGATCCAAATATTCACTTCGCACATAATTTTTCAGTTGTTATACATACCCCCCTAATGTTAGGAAATCTAACATTCACCCTCACTTTATTTGGGGATCCATCTTTGTGCGTGGTGGAGCAATAAAATCATATAAGTATACATCAAATTTTGTATAGAAATTATTTGGTTCCTAACCCTGAACCAATTGTGCTGGGAAACCTTGTTGGCAGCTTGATGCATACATGTTAAAACAAAATCATCTCATACCAAATTTTATTTGAGAGATTTGTTCTTATAATTAATGATGTAGCTATAATTGGAGCACACAATTTTTGCTAAACCAACCATGAATATCTACATGATTTTATAGTTTGGAACTGAGCTCTTAACTTAGTAATTCGAGCAAACAACCTTGCAAAAACCAATTTGTAAGTTGATACAAATGCACATGTGACCATACCGTTGATGCATCTATTAATCATAATAGTAAACGATCCACATGACAGGTGAATAGACCCATATTTACCGTTTTATATGTTCAAATAATTTAGAGGATAGAATTCCAACCTTTACTAGAACAATGATCATTTTATCACGAGAACAAGATACAAAAGAGAACTCTCGAAGAATATTTTATTTCTTCAACATATAGACACGTGAATTCTTGTTTCATTTCTTCTGGAACAATCACAAACACTTTTTTGATTATGGATCTACTACCAGAAATTCAATGCGTAATCTCAACATTCAATGCGTATTCTTGAATAATCTCATTTTTCAATTATTCAACCATTTCATTTTACCAAGTTCAATGTTAGCCAGATTAGTCAATATTTATCTCTTTCGATGCAACAACAAGATCTTATTTGTAACAAGTGGTTTTGTTGGTTGGTTATTGGTCACATTTTATTCATGATATGGCTTGGATTGGTATTAGTCTGGATACGGCAAAATCATTCTATTAGATCGAATAAGTACATTCGATCTAATAAGTACCTTGTATTAGAATTGAGAAATTCTATGGCTCGGATCTTTAGTATTCTCTTATTTATTACCTGTGTCTACTATTTAGGCAGAATACCCTCACCCATTCTTACTAAGAAACTGAAAGAAGCCTCAAAAACAGAAGAAAGGGTGGAAAGTGAGGAAGAAAGAGATGTAGAAATTGAAACTGCTTCCGAAATGAAGGGGACTAAACAGGAACAAGAGGGATCCACTGAAGAAGATCCTTCTCCTTCTCCTTCCCTTTTTTCGGAAGAAGGGTGGGATCCGGACAAAATCGATGAAACGGAAGAAATCCGAGTGAATGGAAAGGACAAAATAAAGGATAAATTCTTTGAATCGAAATGACCAACGGATTATGCCAACTGATATTTATTCTAGTACAAAAAGTGGTAATGTTATACATAAATATTTATAACCCACATTTGTTGTAGTAATTTGAAGATACTAAATCTTTCGATCATTTATAGTGTCAATATAATATTTTTCTTTCACTTCTTCCGAAATATAAAAAGTTTCTTTTAAGAATCACTACAACCCTTTTATTATAGACGATTTCATTCCTCTGGTAGTAACAAATTAACCGTTTCAGAACTCTAAACTAATTTTGTTTACTATCACAAATTTCACAATGCCATTCTTGTGGTGACCATATCCTTCAAGGAGAAAATTATTATTATTTTCATGGTTAAAATTAACACACGCAAGACTTATTTCATGACAACCAATGACAAATTTGTTTGGTCATAGCCACAACCTTTATAGTTAAGAACTATTTCTTTCTTTTCTCCTTCAATAGTCATAATTTAACATATCACAATATTTGTGTAGTACTTAAGGTATATTACTAAATGACCATTTATGTCAAATATTTCTTTTCAATATATCAAACCTCCCGTAGAGGTGAGATATGATTTTATCCAATAATTCATGGACATGTTCTTATCCATAATAACACAAGTCACATTTTTTTAAATAAAAGGACCATAACCATTTGATCATGCTTTATAAAGTTTTATTAGAAATTCATTGTCATACTTTCACATTTATCAAATTTATGTGACTCTTCAACATCACTTTCAGAGATCCAATACACCAAATGTACTATCACTTTGTATTCTTTTATTTGATGGATGATTTGCAAAACTTTTCAAATTTGGGTTGCACCAACAACAATATGTCCAATATCTCATACCACTTTAGATTACCTTCGCATATGAAGGAGTATCTTGAGAAACAATGTATCCAATAACATTTCATACCACTTCAATGGACAAAATACCTTCACATTTGAAGAACCATCTTAATAACCCATAATGTTCTTCCTCTAATTTACCACAATGATGGCCATTAACATTTTACCATACTCATGTTCATAAATTCAACCACTTGTATTTTTCAAATATATTATGCAGTGCTACCACGTTCACGTAAGACAAATAGAGCAAATTAATTAGATAGAGTTCATGACTTTCAGTCAAAGTATAAAACTTTATGTTAGTAATTATCATATAATCACTATAGTGCATTAGGACTTAAATCAAACGTTTTATCCATATAAAGATACCTTTGGTCATAAATCAATGGGACTTGAACCCAACTTCTTATTATTATAGTGCACCGTGATATTAACTTTTGTCTTACCCACTTGGTGTGGTGAAACCTGAATTCACCGTCTTACCCTCAACCAATGTCTTACTAAACCAAATGCATTACCAAAAAATAAATATTGAATACCATAAATATAATCTTAATTTGACTTAAAATTGAATAAAAATGAACAAAACAAATTAATTAGAACAACACGTCGAAACAAGTTAAAATAAATTAGAATATTTTAATAGTCTCTCTCAATATTGTTATGAAGATTATCATAATTTACTAACCATTTTAATATAACCACTAAATAAGCTTTGTTAGTACAAATAATATATACAATATAAACTATACCTTGCATGAAGAATTACTAGGATAATTTATAAAAAATCAATAAATACCTACCATTGATTCTTGACGGAGAATGTGAAACTCGTGATGATAACGTGTTGTAAAACTAAAGTAAAATAAGACAAGAGATATAGAAGATGAAAAAAAAAATAGAAATAAGGAGACAAAAGATGAGAGTTCTTCTTATTATTCCAACTCTTCAAAGTATTCACCGCATCTTTTGTAGTGTGTACAATATGAAACCTTATACCTCTATTTATGTGTAACATAAAGACATAAAAGGTTGGTCATAAACATGACATTAACATGAATATATGAAAGAGGTTATAAAAGTGGAAGGTTACAAGAATAATGATTATAAAGTTGAAGGTTATGGAGGTTATGCTTATCTTCATAATGGAAGAAAGTAATGGAGATAATGAGTGTAACTTCTTGGTGAGTGGACATCCACACTAAAATATTTTATACCATTCTCATTTTACTTTTTGAAATTTTCCATAATAATGGGGCGAAGTTCACTGTAGAGTTTTATCTTCATTGAATTCATCATCTTTATTTTTAATAATTTATTAATATTTGTTGGATAATGAATCATCATTTTTTGTGTGTTGGTGTTTGTAACACTTCAAAAATTTAAGAAATGATCTAGAGCCGAAAATAAGTGTTATGAGTTCTAGACTCTGTTTTAAGGTCCATTTTAATGAATATAATTCATTTAGGAAGTGTAGAAATCAAAACGTCCATGACGTTAGAAAACTAGTTCAAGGAGGTACTAGCGTAACTTAGCCTAGTTGACTAGCTTTTAGGAGTCGGAAAATAATGAAAATTTGTGGAAGGGTGTCTAACATATGTTTATGTTGATTGATGATCGAAACATCCTGGTACGAATCCCCAAGGACCAAACACGGTCCCTTGAGGAGGACCCCTGCAAGTAGGGTCAAACACTGCCCGGGCAGTGTGCACCCACGAGAGGCAAACAACGGGGCGTGTGTTCATCGACGGGGCTTCGATGCCATCTGTTGACCAACACTTTTCCAATTCATTAAAGGGGATCATTTTCAAACTCTCTAAACTCATCGACGGGCGTGCAACATGGAAAGTGGCTGGTCTGTCGATTGAGCCACGAGGCGTCGATGAAGTCTCATCTGTGAGGGCCTAATTTTGCTGCACATTTTTAACAAAGTCTTAACCAATTACTAAGGGGTCCTGTGGTTACTTAGGGATTAATGGAAGTCTAAATAAGTTAATTCACCCCCATATAAAGATTCCAACCCAATTACACTAATTACAACTTACAAAATATAACTCTCTTCCTTCTCTCCTCTTTCTCTCTCTATTGGACGACACCATTGAAGACAAAGCTAGGGGAGGGTTTTGGGGGCTGGAAAGGGACCATTTAACTATCAATTCTTCATAAAACATTGAGATATGATATCTAATTCACCTTTGAGACCTCTTTCCTCAAAGGGTCCCTTCAAAGTATTTTCAAAAGTTGAGTTTTCATGTAGATCTTTCTCAATCTCAAAATTATGTTATGAATTGTTTTGTTTATGATTTATTTTGGATATTATGAATAGACTAAAATTTATTATAACATAATTATGATATTTTTTGATGGTTTGGTCTAATTTGTACCGCAACCCTTAACCCTAGGTTTGATCTTGATATGAATTAGGTTGTATTTAGTTGAATTGACTTGGTTATTGATTGAATTACTACTGGATGATGATGTTACACCAATCATGAACAAAATTAGGATGATTTATAGTCTTTCATGATGCTAGTTCTTGAGGAGATGATCTAGGTTATAAAGTATGTTGTGAATTGACCTAAGTATATTGTCTTAAGCTATGATCTAGTGTTGAATAGTGATATAGTGATTCATCTAGTCTTGTTATCATATTGATTATTGACTTATGATGATGTATACCCAAATTGTGTTGAATTGAGGGTTTATGGTAATACCTTGATGATGAACTATGAAGGAGACTTGGTAAGTCTTATGATCTTTATCCTTTACTTCAAATTGTGGTTAATTGTGATTAAGTCATAATGTTGTATTGGAGTGTTCCTTTTATTAGGATTGTTAGGGTGATATGATGTTTAATTAAAATGTCTTGCTTATGATTGTGAGGTGTTGGCTTAAGACGTAAATGTTATAAGGAGGGTGAATCATTTACCAATGTTTCTTATCATGATATGAAGATGTTGATATGCTAACCTCACTCATATGAATTGTAATGAAAGGATTTATACTCATTCAATTCTTATTGAACTGTTTTTGGTGATGATTATACAAGGGTTAGACCCTATGACCTAAACTACTCTATGATTGATAATAAAGGCTTAAAGACATTTCAAACAGGGACTCTAACTTAGCATCGAGTGAACTAGGGTGAGGAGTTTCCCTTCCTACATAGGAAGATAGGATCACTAATGTCCTCTTGATATTGGAGACTACAATGCATGTAGCGTAAAGAGCGTTCCAACTATATCTTCTAGTTCTTGAACTATATTGCCACCATAGGAATACTAACTAGTGGATCCACATAGTTGTTATGTTTCATGTTTTGGTACTACCTTGTCAAGTAGTCCGTCTTCTTTCGGTGTAGAATTATATGACATCAAATTTCACATTAGCTCATGTGATTTATGTCGGTTAGGGCAAAATGTTCTCAAAAAGGTAAAACGAACTAAAGTGTTAAACTCTAACTAAGATGACCTAAGGGGTTTAGCTTAGTCTAGGTAGGGTTATGTGACTCTACCTAAGCATTGCACTAGTTAGTCTTGAGGGAGTCTTAGGAGGATGATATTATGTATAAATATGTTTATGATGGTATATGTTATATATATGATGAACTTGCACATTGTTGATATTATATGTTGATTAGTGCACTTATGAATATGTGTTGGTTTGTATTATTAAAATTAGATGATATGTACACCTAAATGTTATGATACGTGAAGTAGGATGTTAGTTATGATTCTTTTTGGATTACTTGATTGAGTAAGGTTATGGGGCTTTGCTTGGTTATTGGACTTGTTGACTTGATAGGGGTTCATGGGTATTTGTCTTGCTTTGGTTATGCTTAAATATACTCTTATATTTGCTTATTGTTAATATGACTTGATGATAGAGTTACTTGAATATGTCTCTAATTGTATGATATGCATGATTGACTTGACTAGACTTGATGTTATTGGTTTTATGATGTACATGCCTATGACTTAATGAACATGTAATATTGGTTGGTATGGTCTTGTTTAATGTGAATAAAGGTTTTAAATTAAAAGTGCATTCTTTATGAAATGTCCCTTTTTCTTAGCATGATTTCAAGGCATGAGTGCATATGGTCTCATACTTAGTACAAGTGGCGTACTTAACTCCATTTCTTCCTTTTTCTCGACATTTTAGGTTCCGATCATTAAAGTGTTTTGGAAGGCGACTTGTAGAAGGCTTGGATCTCTTATTCATCCAAGTAGGGTAGGTCCTCAATTTCCGAGGGTGATGCAACTATCTAGCTTATGGAGTTTTTTAGATAAAGACTTCTATGGTTCTTTCTTTCTCATTTAGTATGAAACATTGTATAGCCCATGTTAGGCATTCTTACATTGATGTATGAGTTATGCCCAAGTTATTACACTCTTATTAGATGATTATGAGATGAGACAACTATTATGACTATGATATTTTTTATAGATATTTACGTGCAAGAAAAGTAGAAGTCTATGTAAACCTCCAATTAGAAGAAATAAAAAAGTTTTAAATTTTCCGCTAAATTTGACCTATGAATGTAATGATGTAAACTAAGAGGCTAGTTTTAGTCCTCAAAGAGGACGATGAAGCCAGTTACGTCTAAGGGGTAAACTCGGATGTGACAGTGTTGTCACTGTTGCCTAAGAATTATTGTTATTATTTTTTTTCTTTTATTAGTATTTTGTTGATAGTTATAATTGGCCAATAAAAAAATCTTTCTATCGTTTTTTGAGGCCTTCCCATTTGTAAAAGACGGAAATTTAATTTAAATTTATATATTTTTGTTTGTTAAAATTGGCTGATTAAGAAATTATCGTCGATTTTCAAGACCTCCCATGTTAAGAAGATGAATTTTTTATTTTCAAATTATTCAATTCATTTTTTAGTCATATTTATTTAGTACGAACACTTTTACTAAGTGTTTTTATAGGTACTCAGAGGTTCTTGCCGCTGAAGCTTTTCCAAGGAAGTTAGAATTATATTGTTTATTCATTATTTTGTATGTATTGATGTTAGGCAAAGATTAGGTCATCTCTTATATTATTGTCTTATTTTATTATTTGTGTATATTGCATGTTTCCTTTATTGTATAATGTGTTATCTTCTCCTCGATCAATTTGAAAAAATGAACTTAGTCGGTTGCTGATTTCGAAGAATACTTAATCCCTCCTCTTCAGAATAATTTGAACTCCATACCAAGAATCTAATGACTTTGTACATCACTTTAATTGATTTTCTAGTTTTTCTAAATTTAGACGATGACTCCTTTTAAAATTTATTTATTCTTTATATTCTTTTAAAATTGAGTTAACTAATTATTTTGTGAGTCACACGATATTTCTTTCTTATTTGAATAAGATAGAGATGTAAACACTTAATTTTACATGCTAGGATGTTTCATTATTGGTGGATGATTGATCGTATATTATTTAATATTATCAATTCTCTCATCAAATTGGAGGTGAAAGATGAATAGATTAAAATACAAGTATCATTGATTTTTCTAGCCACAAGATATAACCAAGAAGTGGGTGACATGAGCACATAAGTCATCTTTATTATATTTTATTACTAACTCCTAAAATATTGAAAATATGTTTACTACTTAATTTAGTCAAATATAATTTTATATTGCAAAATTGAATAGTCAAACAAGAAACATTAATGTATCCTTACTTTTTACTCTATAAAACAAAAAAGACTAGAGATTAAGGGAGACCAACCACACATAATTAAGCAAAATAAAAATAAAAATTGAGAACCAAAGTTATGAGATGGCAGAATTGACGTTGCTTGGTCTATGTTATAGCCCTTTTAGTCATAGAGTTGAATGGGCTCTAAAAATTAAGGGAGTGAAATATGAATTTATAGAAGAAGATTTACGAAATAAGAGCCTTTTACTTCTTAAATCTAATCCAATTTACAAGAAAATTCCTGTTTTAATTCACAATGGCAAGTGCATTTGTGAGTCTATGGTCATTCTTGAATACATTGATGAGGCATTTGAAGGCCCTTCCATTTTGCCTAAAGACCCTTATGATCAAGCTTTAGCACGTTTTTGGGCTAAATACGTCGACAATAAGGTATATTTCTTTTCTTTTCTTTAATCAATTTTATAGACAAACTTAACCAACAAAACAGAAAAATAATATCAAGACTAAAACAAATGGTTAGCAATAACTTTTCTCCTTGAGGTTATGATTGTAAATTATGGATACCATTTAAGTACAATTATTCTCTTCGATGTTAATACTTAAAATTTAATATGTGCATGACACTAAAAACGATTGTCATAAATATTTTAATATTTTATCTTCAACTCTGATATATCTTTTAAATTGTATTATTTATTCAATTAATATATGAGTAAAGCTATGATATAAATGGAATTTTACAAAAACACACTTTACTTACATAATGAATGTCAATACTATTATAATTAGAATGTTATAGAGAAAAATATATTACGTCAATAATTAGTTCTACAGAATTTTATCCTTTATTTTTTCGCATACATATCACATAGACGTTGTCTTATAAGAGTATCTAGTAACTTATAAAAGTTCTATCATAATATAAAATATTACACTTTTTTCAATTAAAAAATTGAAAGATAAATAAAATTTAAAGTATTATTAATAAATATTTAATTTGATTTAGATCATTTTATGATCAATCACTATTTTCTTGTCATTTTTATATAGCTAGCAAAGAATGTATCTTGTGGCATATCATATTCTTCTGTAACACTCGAAATAACTAGAAAGAAGCTAAGAATTTGAAAATAATCATTTTTGGAAAGTATGAGAAAATCGGAAAAACTGCTAGTAAGTTAAAGTTGAGTCCTGCTCAACTTCAAACAATCATAACTCCGAGCTTAGGTAGATTTAGGCGTAGTTCAATATATGGTTTGAAAGTTCTTGGAACGATCTTTCCAACGCTGCCAAGTTTGGGTGATTTTGAGTCCATATGAGTGAGTTATACCTTTTGAAAGTTTGGATGTTGGATTAAAGAAAGTCCAATCCGATTTGGGAAGGGAAAAGTTATCTATACCTAATTAAAAATTAACATTCTAAGGGATTAATTGGGGTAATAACTAGACTTGGTTAAGTTTAGAAATTTGAGAATTAACGTTAGGGCTTTTGGAGAAATAATGCAAGAGGAGAAATAAGAATTTCCAAGAAACGATCGATTGATTATTCATTTCTTCGGGGGTGATCCCTAAAAATGTATGTGAGTCTTTCATAGTGATTGGGTTCCTTCATGCACGTGCCAAACATGTTTAATTCAGTGAAGTTCGTCATCAAAATGGTTGAAAGTTGTTGTTCTTGATTTCTATTCTTGAATTTACGTGTGTTTTTGAATCGGGTTGATTGTTGATGTTTTTGAGACCGTTAAGTTGAAGTTGAGAGTTTCATTGAGTTAGATTCATGAGTACTAATGTTGGGTATCAGGATATAAATGATTTTGAGGAAGATATTCGAATTTAGGCGAATTGGGGTTGAAAATACAGAAGGAAAAAGTCGGATAGTTTACCTGAAATAGGTTTGTGTCGCAGACTTGATCTCCCAGTGAGAAAAAATCAGCTCTACAACGCGGACTCCTCTGTTTCAAAATTTAATTTCACGAATATCTTATGAGAGCATCGCCGCGTTGTGGGCTTGCTCCACGACGGTGATTTTGTAACTTTTCTTAAGTTTATCTTTTCAAAATCATTCCTAAACATCAAGAGGTCTTTCCAAAAACAAATCATACTCCTTGAATCCGTAATTCAATTCAAGTATCGATTACGAGTTAAATTCAAAGTAAGAGTCAAAATCAAAGTTGAGAGTATAGTCAAGTAAAGTTCATCAAAGTTTTCAAGAGTCTTTTACAAACGCTTTAACTTTGTTTTAAGACTGAAGATCTAGTTTAGTAAAGAGTAAAGTTGAAGTTTTTCTTCAAAAGAGTATACGAGGACTATATATTCCTATGAGGTGTAAATAAATGTTTTTACATTTACAAATGATCAGCAACTAAAATTTTCAAAGAGCCTTTGGTCTAGTTTTTCAAAAAAGACTAATAGCTTCTACATGAAGCAAGCAGGCAAATTGATATTTTAAAGATAACCTTTGATCTAAGTTTTGAGCACTAGTCTCAAATCACTAAACAAGTATGTTTCCTTAAAACACAAGAGCTAGTATATTTTGGGAGTAGCACGAAGCACCGAGTTGGGACAAAGTTCAGACAACTCACAACCCCGATAGATCATGTAACCAAATATGGGTAGAAAATGATCATACTTTTTAGATGATTTCTTTTTGAAATAAACTAGTGGATAATTAGGCAGTTTAGGTCTTATAGCTTTGGCCGTGTATAGGATCCGCTGGTAGCGTAAGGTAGATCAATGTATCACCACTGTAGCTCTTAAGCTACAATTATCGATTAGAGAAACTCCCACAGAACTTATTATATTTTTAGATACATCAGTTCATTTGTATTTTTACATACTTCTCATGTTTATTATATCTTTTAATAAACACAAAATTTACAACATGTTTTAAAAAACTTTTCTTTATATTGCACTTGATTTTAAATTGCTTTTTATTGAAATGAGTAGTTATATTGAGTTGAGCCAGGTAAATTCTTCATTCCCTTTCAAATTATTTCAAGCCTATGTTGTTTAGCATTCCAACTTGGATACTCATACATTCAATGTACTGATGTCAGTTGTCCTGCATCGTATTATGATGCAGACGCAAGTAACTAGGATTGGCATTCCAGTGCATCATTGATCCAAGTGAGTAGCTCAGAGTCAGTGGTGAGAATCCTTTTATCTCGGAGGACTCCTTTCTATTGTTTTCCAGTTATGTTTTAGTTTATTAGGATGTTGTGGGGCTTCTACCAACATTCATTTCATTTATTGGAGGTTTCATATAGACAATTTGATATTAATCCTTTGAGTCTTATCAGTAGTATTCTTATTTGTTAAGACTTGGGATGCCATTTTGACCAAGTTGAATGTTTAGTATTTTAAAACATTTTCAGTTATTTCAGTATGCAGTCAGTTAGAGCTATTTATCTTTATAATATGCACATTGTCTTCCACTTAGTTAAGTAAGCCACACTAGGGGTGTAGATTCAAGGCATAACAAACATGGTATTAGAGTACATAGTTTAGGAGTCCTAGGCAGTGTATGAAGCCGTCTGTACATTCCTAGCTATCGGTGTGAAACGCGCCACATCTATTATTAGGAGGCTGCAACATCTAGGAAATTATCTCACTTCTTTCACACTTTTTACGTGCGTTAGAGTTTGTCCTCTAAAAAGTTGCCCTCTAATTCTTTCTTGCGCGTGTTTTCATATTATCATGTCTCCACAAATAGATTTCATAGATCATCTAGTGAGTAGAAATGTTGAACCACAAGTGGAAGGGGAAACTTATGCACCTGAAGTGAAACCTCAAGGAGAAGTTACCAATGATGAAATCTGTGAGGGTATAAGGATGCTCAGCCAAGTTATACTAACCAAGTTGGGCAACAAAGAAGAGATCGACAAGAAGAGGCTGACACCTTGAGGATTTGTGAATTCTTGAGAATGAACCCTCCAAGCTTCACTAGCTCGAGCATTGCAGAGTACCCACAAAATTTCATTGGTAAGCTGCAAAAGGTTTTTGGTGTGATTCATGTGGTTGATAATGCGAGAGTTAAGTTAGAGTCATATAAGGTGAAGAGTGTTTCTAGGACTTGGTTTGATCATTGGAAAGGGGGTAGACCTAAGCATGCACCACCTACTAGTTGACTTGTTTCAAGGAAGCTTTCTTGGGGCATTTCTTTCTCCGAGAATCTAAAGAGGCTAATGTATGAGAATTTCATTTACTAAAGCAAGTTTCGTTGAGTGTGCATAAGTATGGGTTGAAGTTTACCCAACTATCCTGCTATGCTCCTGAAATGGTTAAGGACATGAGGAGAAAAATGAGCTTATTTGTTGCTGGCTTGGGTTGTACATAAAGCAAAGAAGGCAGGGTCGATGCTGATAGAAGATGTGGACATATCAAGATTGATGGCTTATGTGCAGCAGGTTGAAAAGAAGAAGTTGAGAGACAGGAGCATATAAAAGTAAGAAATCTAAGATTGGGAATGAGTCTGGGCAGCATAAAACCTGTACCATCATCTGCTAGTGAACTTGTACTTAGAAAGAAAGGTGAGTACTATGGTCAGAATTTCAGAGCTAAACCTACCTATTTTGAAGGTAGTCTGGCGCAAGGGGTAGTAAGCCTCCTACCTGCACCAAGTGTGGTATAAAACACTCTGGTGTTTGTTGTCAGGGCTCCACAGATTGTTTCAAGTGTGGTCAGACTGGGCATTCATGAGAGATTGTCCAAAGAAGCAGCAAGGGAATGATATAGGGGCAAATAGAGCCTAATCTTCGTCAGTTGCTCCACCAGAAAGGGCTACACCTAGAGGATCTACCTCCGGTACGAGCAAATAAGCAAACTGTCTCTATGCAATTACGAGCCGCTTAGAGCAAGACAACTCTCCAAATGTTGTCACTAGCATGATCGAAGTCTTTGCTTTTGAAGTTTATGCTTTGCTAGGCCCAGGAGCAAGTTTATCTTTTGTGACCCCTTGTGTTGCAAATAATTTTGATGTTATTCCTCAGAAATTTTGTGAACCCTTCTGTGTTTCTACTCCTGTTGGAGAGTCTATTCTAGTTGAGTGAGTTTATCATGATTCTATCATTTCCATTAAATAGAAAGATACCATGGCTGACTTATTGAGTTAAACATGGTAGATTTTGATGTCATTCAGGGTATGAATTGGTTTCATGCCTGTAATGCGTCAATAGATTATACAACTCGAGTTGTCAAGTTTCAGATTCCTAATAAGCAATGGAATAGTAGTTCAATAGTTCCTAAGGGTTGTTTCATTTGTACCTTAAGGCAAGAAAGTTTAATTCTAAGTTTTGTATCTATCACTTAGTCCATGTTAATGACTCAAGTGTTGAGATACATAACCTTCAGTTAGTTCCTATAGTAAAACAGTTTCCAGAAGTCTTCCCTAATATTCTACCTAGAGTCACTCTCGACAGAGAAATAGACTTCAGCATAGACATCATTTCAGATACTCGTCCTATCTCTATTCTACCATACAGAATGGCACCAACAAAGTTGAAAGAGAATTTGAAAGATATCTTATATAACAGTTTCATTCGACCAAATGTCTCACCTTGGGGCGCTCCGGTCTTGTTTGTGAGAAAGAAAGATGGTTCCTTTAGAATGTCTATAGATTATCGTTAGTTGTAATAGGTTACCATCAATAATAAGTATCCTCTTCCAAGAATTTTTGATCTTTTTGATCACCTTCAGGGTGGTTTTTGTTTCTCCAAAATTAGCCTCAGATCACGATAACATCAGTTAGGGAATGTGATATTCCAAAGACAACTTTCAGAACCAGATATGGTTACTATGAGTTTTTTTTCATGCATTTGGGTTAACCAATGGGCCTGCGATATTCATGGATCTTATGAATATAGTCTACAAACCTTATTTAGACATGTTTTTTTATCATCTTCATTGATGGCATATTAATCTATTCTGGGAATGTAGAAGATCATGCTAGTCATCTAAGAATAGTCCTTCAGACTTGGAAGGATAGATTATTGTATGCCAAGCTCTCTAAGTGTGATTTTTTGCTTGAGTCTGTGGCATTCTTGGGCCACATTGTTTTCAGTGAAGGTATTAAAGTTGATACATATAGAAAATTGAGGCAGTGCATAATTCTCCTAAACCCACATCTCCAATTAATATTAGGAGTTTCTTAGGTTTGGCTGGCTATTATGGAAGATTTGTAGAAGGTTTCTTATCCATTTCATCTCCTTTGATAAAGTTGACTCAGAAAATAATCAAGTTTTATGGTCTAAAGCTTGTAAGGAAAAGTTTAAGGAACTAAAGAAGAGGTTGACTATTGGCCCAGTTTTGACCTTCCCGGAAGGTACTCAAGGTTTTATGGTGTAGTGAGATGCATTTAGAGTTGGCTTGGGTTGTGTTTTGATGCAGAATGGAAAAGTGATAGCTTATGCCTCGAGATAGTTGAAAATTCATGAGAATAATTACCCAACCAATGACTTAAGAGTTTGCTACTGTAGTATTTGCTTTGAAGATATGGTGTCACTATTTGTATGGTGTACATGTGGATATAACTATTGATGGTATGAGTTTGCAGTATGTATTCACACAATAGGAGCTTTATATTAGAAAAGACGGTGGTTAAAATTACTCAAGGATTGTGACATGAGTATTCTTTGCCACCCATGTAAGACTAATGTGGTTGATGATGCTTTAAGAAAGTTATCTATGCGTAGCACTGCCCATGTCGAGGAAGAAAAGTGGAGTTAGACAAAGATGTGCACCGACTTGCACGCCAGGGAGTCAGACTTGTGGATTCCATAGAAGGATGAATAGGGGTGATGAACAGGGCTGAATCATCACTAATTTCAGAGGTTAAGGAAAAGCAATACCAAGATCCCATTATGCTCGATTTGAAGATAAATGTTCATAAACAAAATTTATAAGCAAAGATTATGCGTACTAGTGGTGGATGAACTCCAAGAGAGAATCACGGAGGAAGCTCATAGCTCTAGACACTTTATCTATTTGGGTTCAAAAAAGATGTATTGTGATTTAAGCGAAGTATATTGGTGGAGTGGTATGAAGAAGGGTATTGTTTTTTTTGTTGCCAAGTGCCCAAATTGTCAGCAAGTGAAAGTTGAACACCAAGGCCCGAAGGTTTAGCCCAGAGTATAGAACTTCCAAAATGGAAGTGGTAGATGATTAATAGAAACTTCATCACAGGCTTGCCAAGGTCTCATAGGAAACATGATTCTATTTGGGTGATTGTTGACAAAATGACAAAGTCTGCCCATTTTTTACTAGTAAAGACAACCCATTTAGCAGAAGATTATGCCAAGTTTTATAGCCAGGAGGTAGTGAGACTTCATGGAGTCCCAGTATCCATTAATTTAGATAGAGGTGCACAATTTTGCTGCACAGTTCTAGAAGTCTTTCTAGAAAGGTTTGGATTCAAAGGTGATTATCAATTACCTCTCGTGGAGTTTTCTTACAACAACAATTATCTCTATTGTATCCAAATGGCTCCATATGAAGATTTTTATGGAAGAAGATACAAATATCCTATTGGATGGTTTGAGGTTGGTGAGGCAAGGTTAATAAGACCATATTTTGTTCAACAAGCAATGGAGAAGGTGAAGGTGATTCAAGAGAGGTTTAAAATGGCGCGGAGTCATTAAAAAACCTATATAGATGTTAGGAGAAGGTCATTATAGTTTGAAGTAGACAATTGGGTGTATTTTAAGGTTTCACCCATGAACGGGTGATGAGATTTTGTAAGAAGGGAAATCTTAGTCCCCGATACATGGACCTTATCTCATACCCAAAAGGATTGACAATGTAACTTATGAGTTAGAGCTACCACAAGAGTTAGCAGCAATTCAACCGGTGTGTCAAATCTCTATGTTGAATAAGTGCATGGCGATCCATCATTGATCATACAAATTGAAAATGTTGGGGCAAGGATAATCTATCTTATGAGGAGATTCCTGTTTTGATTATAGATCACCAAGTTTGCAAATTGAGGAATAAATGAGTAGCTTCAGTCAAAATTTTTTGGAGGAACCAATTTGTTGATGAAGCTACTTAAGAGGCCGAATAGGATATGAAGAAGAGATATCCACATCTTTTTGAATTCATAGAAAATGCAGATCAAGGTACTAATTCTCTTGTTATTACTCTTTAAATTATGAATAAGCATGTTTTTCGCTGCTTTTTTTTGTTGGGTGCTTGAACTAGATGTTACTAAGAGTAGTCTCATTTGAGGAGGAATATTCCCAAGGAGGAGATATTGAAACATCTCGCAACTCAAAATATCTAGAAAGAAGCTAACAATTTTAAAATAATCATTTTTGGGAAGTATGAGGAAATTTGAAAAATTGGTGGTAAATTAAAGTTGAGTTTTAGTCAACTTCAAATGATGATAAATCCTAGATAAAGAGAAGTTAGGTGTAGTTTCAAATATGGTTGGATGTGTATTGGAACGATCTTTCCATCACCGCCATGTTTGGGCAATTTAAAGTCTGTATAAGTGAGTTATGCCTTTCGGAAATTGGATTGTTGGATTAAGGAAAGTACAATCCGGACTTGGGAAGGACAAAGTTGTATTTTACATACCTAATTATATTAATTCGTTTTAAGGGACTAATTGGGGTAAAACTCAGATTTAGTTCAGTTTCGAAAGTTGAGAATTAACATTAGGGCTCGTGGAGAAAGAACGCAAGAGGAGAAGAGGAGGAGAAGAAGGACTTTCCAAGAAATAATCGATTGATTGTGGATTTCTTTGGAGGTGATCCCTAAAAAGGCACGTGAGTTCTCATAGCAATTGAGTTCATTCACCCACGCGCCAAACGTGTTAATTTAGTGAAGTTCATCCTAAAAAGGGTTGAAAGTTGATGTTATTGATTTCTATCTTGAATTTAAGTGTGTTCTTAAATTGGGTTGATTGTTGGAGTTTTTGAGACTTTAAGTTGAAGTTCAGAGTTTCATTGAGTTAGATTCTTGAGTACTAATGTTGGGTATTTAGATCCAAAATGACTTTAAGGGAAGATATTTGAGTTTAGGAAAATTGGGTTGAAACGAAGAAGGAAAAAGTCAGACAACTTACCTGAAATAGGTCCACATCGCGGACTTGTTCCCCCACAGAGCAAAAATCAGCTTCTTATCACGGAGCTGGATGCAGACTTCTCTATTTCAAAATATCATTTTGTGAATATCTTTTGGGAGCACCTCAGCGTCACGGACTTGCTCAATGTCGGTAATTTCATAACTCTTCTTAAGTTTAGATTTTCAAAAAATCATTCCTGAACATCAAGAGATCCTTACAAACACAAATCATACTCTTTGAATCTATAATTGAATTTAAGGATCGAGTAAGATTCAAATTCAAAGTAAGAGTCAAGATCAAAGTTAAGTGTCAAGTCAAGTAAAGTTTATCAAAGTTTTCAAGTATCTTTTACAAATATTTTAACTTTGTTTTAAGACTTAAGAGTTAAGTTAAGTAAAGAGTAAAGTTGAAGTACTTTTTTCAAAAGAGTGTATGGGGACTATGTATTCCTAAAGAGGTTTAACAGAAATGTTTTCACATCTACACTTCTCTAGTCTTGGGAAATTGAGCGACGCATCCACATAAGCACAAGAATTTTGTTCTTTTGAACAAGCCGGAAATTGAGGTTTCCAAAGAGGTTTTGGACTAGTTTTTCAGTATTAGTTTCTAAATAAAGCAAGCAAGGAAACTGTGATTTCCAAGATGGCCTTTGAGCTATGTTTTGAGCACTAATCTCTAATCACAAAAGAAGTATGTTCTTTTAATACATAAGAGCCAATATATTTTGGGAGTAGTATTGAGCACTGAATTAGAGGGGAGTTCAGACAACTCACAACCCCCATAAACCATGTAGATAATATGAGTAGAAAAGGATCATACTTTTTAGATGAATCTTTTTCAAAATAGATTAATGGATCCATTAGGGAGTTCAGGTCGTATACCTTTGGCTGATTATAGGATGAGCTAGCAGCGTGAGGTATATCAATGTATTGCCACCTAGCTCTTAAGTTATGGTTGTTGATTAGAGAAACTCCCAAAAATGTTATTGTATTTCATATACATGAGTCCATTTGTATTTTACATACATCTAAGAGTTAATGTATCTTTGAATACACACAAAGTTTACAGTATGTTTCAAATAATTTTTCTTTATATTGAAATTGCTTTTAAATTGTTTTATATTGAAATGAGTCAGTTATATTGAGCTGAGCCAGGTAAGTTCTTTGGTTCCTTTCAGATTCTAGCTAGCCTATGTTCGTTAGAATTCCAACTTGGATACTCGTACATTCAATGTATTTATGTCAATTGGCCTTCATCATATTATGATGCATACGCAGGTAATTAATATCGACATTCTAGCGCATTGTTGATCAAGGTAAGAAGCTCAGAGTCAGTAGTGAGACTCCTTGCATTCTAGAAGATTCCTTTATATTTTTTTTGAAGTTATAATTTAGTTCATTAGGATTTTTTGGGGTTTGTCCCAACATCCATCTCAGTTATTAGAGACTTTATAGATAGATAATCAGATTTTAATCCTTTGAGTTTTTTCAGTATTATTCTTATTTGTTAAGACTTGGGTTGCCAGTTTTGGCCAAGTTGAATAATTAGTATTTTAAACGTTCTCAGTATTTCAGTATTCAGTCAGTTAGTGCTATTTATCTTTATAATATGCATATTATCTTTTGCTGATTTAAGTATGCCAGACCAGGGGTTCACTTGGGACCAGCAATGAACTTCCAGTGCCAGCTACCTTCGGGGTGTAGACTCGGGGCGTGATATCTTCGATCAAATGAACACAAATATCCAAAAATTCATTCATAAAAAAAATTATTCTCAACATAAATATAAGAAAAGTAAAGATATGTGGATCAATTCATAGCTAATGAAGAAGGAAGGCGAAAATATATTGAGCTTTTTATACTCAATCCTTTTCCAGAATGATCGATAATTTATTGGTACGTCAGAAGTCCAATGGTTGTTGTGAATTTCAGCCTAAGTTATCCTCTTGGGTTCCCGGTCTTTTAAAATTCACTCTTAGTCAACAAGTGTAGAGCAAAAACAAAATCTTGAATTTAGCGCATTTCGAACTAAGTCGACCCAACACCCAAAGCACGTTGGTCCTATTAGAAGACACCTTGTTTCTATTTGGCCCATTGGTCAATAAAAACAATCATGCGTGTGTGTTCAAGTTTGAAGGATGTTTAAGACATTTGGAAAATCATTGTAACTAGGGGTTGGGGGTTTATTTTAATAGCTTACTTTAGTCGAAGAACGATCTTTACAAGCTACCATTCCATCCAAAAGGTATTGCCATTCAGAGATCAGAAGAAGTTTAAGAAAAAGTACCTTCCACAAAGGCTTAATTTTTAGGTAACCAATTTCAAGAAAAAGGTACCCCTGCGTGAAACTGATTATTTGTTCAATTTTCTTTATTTTGTAATCATATTTGATTTATTCATAAAATTTGTACTATACCCAAGGGTTTTGGGGGACAACGAAATGTTGTCCAATGGAGTAATAAATCCTTCAGATTAGTAGGCCTACCCTTGGTACAAAAGGGTCACATATTTTTATAAGACGCATAATAACTATGTGTATGCTATGTGATATAATTAAGTTTTTCTTGAATCAAAGAAATGATTATGTGTTTAATTAATTCTTTGTGTGATGTTTTGCATTAGTTATTATGAACACGAACTAACATTTTTACTTCTTGAGTATTTCTTCTTTTAAATCAAGAGGTTGATTTAAGTCAAAATTTGAAAGTCATTATTCTTCGGGACAAGAGGACTCACGAAATCTAAGTATTTGTATTTTACAAGACATTAATATCAAGTCATAAAAATAAATCAGGGGAGTATTAAACTATAAAGTCACACTCATTTATTTTATTATTTTGCACAATGACCCTTTTTTCACACATTTCTCATAATATTTTAGGAAAAACATGACGACCTAAATCGTCATTATTTAGGAAGGGAAAATATCCGCAAAAAATCTAGGCAATTGTATAGCCAGAGAGGGCAACATGCCGCTGAGGCAGCGGCACCACATCGGGGTAAGTCAGCGTCAATATAATTACAAGAAAGCATATTTTCTCATCTTCACAAAATACCTAAATTAGTCATAAATTACCCTAGAAGCTCTAGAAAAACTGATCTAAGATTTTAGAATGAAAGAGAAGGAGATTTCTAGCATAAGGATGAAAAAATCTTGTAGATTCTTGGACATATCTATCGTCATGAACTCGAAAGAACTCGAATTAAAATCAAAAATCCATACAACTACTTGGCGACTAGGTAGTCTATGTTTTACGAATTAAGTAGTTTTAAATCTGTGCTTACAAGTCATATGTATATATATATCACTAATATGATTGTGTGTAGACTTTCGTGCAAAGGGAAAATTTTATGAATAATCATTAGAGTTCAAAGTATGTGGGTTTATACCTTGTGAGGAAGGATGGATGAATTGCTAGAAAAACTTAGAAGTGTTATCATTGATATAATTAAGTCAAGAACGAGGACATGAAATAAAGATGGGAACTAATTGAAGTTATGACATTGAGAAAATATGGTGAATGGTGATTAAACCCTAATAAGAAATCATAATAATGAACTGCGGCTGAGTATGGTTCATTATTATATACGTGATGGGGATTGTGGAATAATTCGTAGGTGATGGTTTTGATTCTATATTTGTGTGATATATGTTTGTTCTTACTTCATTATGATACTCGTATATGTATGAATGTTGCAATATCGATCATGATAGTTGTAAATGGGTAAGATGAATTATCATTACCATGAACTCATGACATAATTGTATGATCTTGATGATGTACTGGTTATTGTGATTGTGGTGTCTGATTGGGATTGGTTGCCATGTTTTAGCATAACTAATGGATCAGATTGCCACAGTAAGGCATAAGTAACTTGGATAGAATTTCCACGTTCTGGCATAATCATGGGAGCGGTTGCCACATTCTGGAATAAATATGGGATCGAATTGCCACATTCCAAAAAGATAACAATATTGGTTTGGGTTCCATAAGAGGCCCAATGATGTGCTATATGAATGTGAGTTATTCATTGTTCGTGTACATGTTGACAATATTGTATATGCTTGAGATACAATTGTAAGTAAATTACTGTATTGGTCAGTTTATGTTGTAACTAGTGAAATCGTGTTATCGCAATTTATAGTTGGTCGTTCGAGGATTGAAATGGCGTGAGAAGAGATAGTATATGTGAGGGGAATCTCTGAATCAATTTCATATTGGGGTATGGGGATGAGTCTTAGTGTTAAGGAAGCTTGAATCAATATATTATGTGTCTATGGTTTGTAAGGTGATGAAGTAATAAGGCAGGTACGGTTAGTTGTTTTGGTGGTATTGTACTTGGAGAATTTTGTACATTCTTTAAATGGTAAGCTATGATCAAGAATCTAGTAAGTGGGTTGATATTTAAATGTGAAGAAGTGAGTGGTTATTTCATGATATTTTTAGTTGGTTTTTATGTTATGTGGTTTGCGTCGGCTTGACTGATGATGCCTACTAGTACGTGTGGTTGTAATAATACTACTCTTGCTATGTCTCCTTGACATAGTCTGGATGCAGGTCTGGGGACATTTCATTAGGTGAATAGGAAGAGGATCTCCAGCAGCTTCTATTTTCCTTCATTTATTTTATTTCAATGTTACTCTTCGTAGTTCTTGTGCCTGTATAGACTAGGTCTTTTGGGGTTGTTAAATTCATTTCAAGTCTTAGCTAGGTATTGGAAAAGTTTTCATTTATAAAGATTTTGATCTCTAGTTATTTCACCCTTTCATTAATTTAGCACATGTTTTAAACCTTTGGGGTATAAGTGCTTTCCTACTTAGGTGTTTGAGTGGGTGCCCACACAGCCTGGTGGGCTGGGTCGTTACAAATGGTATCAGAGCTTAGGTTACCGAACTCCCAGTACAAAAGGAAAATCTGAACTAGGCTCCTGTGGATTGGTGTGTTCACATCCACGTTTAATTAATAAGAGGCTAGGGAGTATTCTAGGAAGTTGTTCCACACATTCTCTCCCTTCATGGGAAGTATCGCTTATGGTATGAATTAAGTCCAATTGATATCTCAATGAAGTGAACTAAACATCGTTGATACATTCGAAGGGACATCAACATGTTAAATAGAAATGGAAGGTTCCAATAGGTATTTAGGCTTAGGGTCTATAAGGAGCATGGTGACCATTAATGGCCATTTATGGAACAATCTAACTAATAAACTGAAATTGCATGTGCATTTTATTTTTTGAAATGGTGAATGTGTGCTTCTTATTGCCTAAATCAACTATGATTATGTGATTCTTGTTGTTGATATAACTATAAATGTGTGCTAATTGTTGAGTGAAGTAACTGTGTATGTAGAAGTAGTCTTTGTTAGTCTTAATTTTCTGAAGAGGTGAAGACATTTTGGTCGGTGCGATTAAAGACACCATGTGGCTGTCTTGATTTGTAGAAGTAAATTTATGATGGAATTGTTGAAAATATGCAAGTATAATTCCCTGAATATCGTGTAATCTGTTGACATAAATTATGACTTTTAAACATGTGACGTCTGGGTGTATCCTGGGAATGTGTGGTGTAACGTTAATTTAATGAGAACTAGCGGAGTACCGTGTCGTTTAGGTTGATTTAGAGTAGTCAATGATTTTCCTAGCTTTGAGATTTATCTTAGATTGATTTGTTAAGATGGAACCTTGGGAATATCATAGAAAAATAAAAGAACCTAGAAATTTTTAGCATGAGTTTTGGCCCCGTCTGAACTCCAGGGGAGGGATTATTCTTTCCATAGCAATACCACCATAGCGGGATTCCCCCCCCCCAAGAGTAGGACAGGGCAAGGAAAAACCTCACCTAGCCTCCCATGTTTTTCCTCATAATTATTTCAAACCCTTAATGGGATCTGACAAAATCCTTGCAACTCTAAACAATGTTCAACAACAAAAATAGACATATTATGAATTTTCAGACTTATATATAGGATGCATCCGATAGTTGTGCTTAAAAATTGAAAGATAAAAATAATTTGTCTTAAAATTACGATTCAAGAGGGGCGAGAGGAAAGCTAATCAAGGACTCTCAGACTGGTTAGTGTCAATGTCTAAATCAAGGTCCTCCGGGGATGTCATGCCATTCCAAGCGTCATTTAGCATAGAGAAATCCCTGAACTACGGTGGCTTGAGTCGGGAAATTCCTTACTGAGGTCCACACAAGTAAATGTAGCCGTGACCATCTTCCACATCCGCGACATTAAGCAATCCCTGATCACACCGTTTCTTCTCTCCTTGCGCAGCTGGCGACGGAGCATTTCTACCTTGAGCGCATTGCTAGGTGGGACATGAGTGAATTTGGTGTAGGCATTTCCCATCCTCTCCTAGTTAGCCGCTAAATCTTCCTCAATCCATGCACCTAAGAGTAGGTCCTCATCGTACGAATCCACGGGTCCTTGCTGGTGCTAGTCCTACCTGTCCTCCTCTTCGTGATCATAGAAGTAAAAATGGTCCAAATATGAAGAGGGTGAAGGGGAAATTTAGAAGAAGTACCTCATCATCATCAAATAAGGTAAATCCCTGCCGCTTTCATAGGGAAGTGAGAAGTCCTGGAATGAAGAAGGAGCTTTTTCTGCCCCGATAAAACATCTTATATTCGAAGATGATTTGTTCTCCCACATTCAACTGAATACCTTGAATAGAACATCCCACCACCAGGGCCTGGAGAAAGTCACGTCGGTACGGTTACGCGATGGGTGAATCCTCCTAGGCATAAAGTGTAGGCACCTCTTAGTCTCAGTTACCAGTTCATGCTAGTTGTGCCCTCCGTAGTAGCTAGGTAAACCTAATTTTGGTGCATAGGTTTGACAAGAGTGTCTCTCAACCACTCCAGGTCGATCTCCGTTAGTTGGACCACGAAAGTATGGTTTGGGACCTTTGACACCTCTAGGGTATAATTAATATCAGTAGTATTTAGGGGGATTACAACTACCGAGTGCGGATGGTGGGACTAGGAATGTCCCAACGGACAACAAGCAGAATAATGTAGAACTCCTGCACCCAATTAGCTCTACAACCAGGGGAGCCTCATTCAATAGGATCCACCAAAATTCTGCGAATCGAGCATAGAGTGTTGGCTCCTTCTCCTCTAATCAGTGCAGCACAAAGCCCCGCTCACAACAAAAACCAGTGTTCCAATAGTCATGATGTCTCTCTCGACTAGTTGTGTCAGAAACCCGATGAATGGCAAGTGTACGTCATTTTGTCCAGCCATTTAGAAGTCTGCAATAAGTGAACATAAGTTAGAATGCGATAGGACCATTAGTATAATTAAAAAAATTAATAAAGAGAAAATTTATGTGTTAAGAGGCAGGCCACTAGTCTGGTGAATTCCGCCACAACGACCATCGTCCCGCTAGAATAGAATGATGGAGGATACCACAATAAGATGAAGACAGCCATAACGGTCTTCATCTAGGTTGAACTCCATGCGTGAAAATGGCGTCTTTTCATCCCGAAATTCCCATTCATAAGATCATATGCATATCAACTACCCTAGAACCAATTTATGCATCTATTTCAACAAAATAACCCCTAAATAGTGACCAATTTTGAGTTTATAAGAAGAAAAATTTTCAACTTCCTCCACCCGTTTTTGTATCGATATACCTGTGTTTGTATAAAACACTTACACCCAGGACTTTGTGTAAAGGTTGGGGACAAAATGGAAACTTCCATGCTATGTTATTTATCAAAAATCAAGCAATCTAGTTCATTTTCGAATATAACCACCCAATACCCATTCATAGCGATCAAACAATATCATGCAATTATTAGTAAGGTCTGACGTAAAAAGTGTACAGAATGTGAAAAATACCTAAGTTTTGACATTCGAAATGAAGTGATTCGAGAGATTTATTAGAGAGTTGAATTTGAAAAATGCGAGAATAAGGAAAACCTTCCTCATTTCCCCCATTTCTATTTCTGAACTTCTATTATAGCGGGAGAATTCCCACCATAACGGCCCCACCAGAGCAGGAGGGTTTCCTTCCTGGCGGCCGACTGTGTAGTTTGAAACATCTTCGATTTTCAAGTGTTGCATTGAAATCTCCCCTAACTATGAGTATAGTACCTTTTGTGTGCCAGTTTAACGGAGAGTTTGTGATTAGTTGCAGTTTCCATGATGAATGATTCAGTAGTTGCGAGTGTACCAAAATAATAAGAATATATGATGACTATGCACTAGTTGTTCGGGATGAACAAAGATTAAATTGATATCTAATTTAACTATCTGAACCTTCGTTATTAGGAAGGGCAAATATCCGCAAATGTTTGGGCCACTATCCCGCCATAGAGGGCCAATTGCTGTTGAGGCAACGGTGCCATAGTCGGGTAAGTCGGCGCTTGAGCAGAATTAGCGAGGCAGAATGTAATTACAAGAAATCTTATTCTCTCCATCTTCCCAAAATACCTAAATAGATCATAAATCTCGCTAGAAACTCAAGAAAAGTTGCTCTAAACTTGAGAACAAAAAAGAAGGATATTTCTAGCATATGGATGGAAAAATGTTGCAAATTCTTGGATAAATCTACCGTCATGAACTCGGAAGAACTCCAATCGAAGTCAAAACTCCATACAATTTCTTGGCACCCAGTTAAGCAAGGTTTTATCAATTGAGTAGTTTTAAATATGTGCTTATTACGTCATATATGTAAATTAATGGTAGGGTTGTGTGTAGAACTTCGTGCATTGGGAAAATGTGATGAATAGTTCTTAAGGTCAAAGTATATAGGTTTATATCTTGTGAGGATAAATGAATGAATTTATATAAAAACCTATAATTGTTATCATGGATAGAAATGAGTCAAGAACAAGGACATGAAATCAAGAGTGGAACTATATTTATGAATATACTCTACATACGATAGTTGAATGATCACATTGAGAAATTATAATGAATTGTGATTTAACCCTAGCTGATAATGAACTAGGGTTGATCATGGTTCATTATTATATACGTGATAGGGATTGAGGAGTAATGCGAAGATGATGGTTGTGATTTTATGTTTGTGTGTATGCTTGTTCTTGCTTCATTTATGATACTTGTATATGTATGAATGTTACAATGTTGATTATGCTAGTTCTAAATGGGTTAGATGAATTACCATTGTCATGAAATCATGAATTAATTGTATGATCTTGATGATGCACTTGTGATTGTGATTGTTGTGTGTGATTGGGATTGTTTTCCATGTTTCCGCATAACTATTGGGTCGGATTGCCACATTTTGGCATAGATAACTTGAATCGAGTTGCCACTTTCTGGCATATTTATAGAATCGATTGCCATGTTCCGACATAAGTATGGGATTGGATTTCTACGCTCTCACAAGTTAATTATTTGGATTTTGGTTCCGTGAGAGGACCAATGATGTGCTATATGAATGTCAGTTATTTGTTGTTCGAGTACTTGTTGACAATACTATATATGCTTGAGATACAATTGCGAATAAAGTATTGTATTGTGCAGTTTATGTTGTAATTACAGAACTTGTGCTATGGTGATTTATAGGTGGCTGTTCGTGGGTTGTTATGGCGAGAGTAGATAGTATATGTGAGAGGAATTGCTTGATGGATTTCACCTTGGGGGTTAGGAGATGGGGCTCAGTGTTAAGGAAGCTTTAATTAATGTATTATGTGCCTATGGTTGGTAAGGTGATGAGGTAGTAAGGTAGGACATGTACGGTTAGTTGTTTAAGTTGTACTTTACTTGGGGAACTTCTTCTGTGTTTAGATTGCTTAAGCTATGATCAATCCGGTAAGTGGTTTAATATTTAAATATGGAGAAGCGAGTGGTTTATTTCATGATCTTGCTAGTTGGTTTCTTATGATATATGGTGGGCGTCAGGTTGACTTATGATGCCTACCAGTACATGTGCTTATACTGATACTACTCTTGCTCTGTCCCCTTGACATAGTTTGGATGCATGATTAGTGACGTTTCATTAGGTGAAGATGATGAGGATGTCCAACAGCTTCTGGTTTCCTTCTACGTTGTGGGAGTTGTGTCATTCATTTTATTTCAATGTTTCTCTTAGTAGTTCTTGTGCATGTTTAGACTAGGTATTTTGGCGTTGTTAAATTCATTTCAAGTCTTAGCTAGTTATTGGAAAAGTGTCCATTCATAAAGATTTTTATCTCTACTCATATCAGTCTTTTGTTAATTTTTCACACGTTTTTAACCTTTGGGTAATAAGGATTCTCCTACTTAGGTCTTATAGTGGGTGCCCGCACTTTTCGGTGGGTTGGGACGTGACAAAGATTGTCCTCGACAAAAGTCAGGGATGGTTATAACAATTTGTGGTTCTTGTATATAATTGGTTAAAGACACAGTGCCAAAAGACATTCAAAAAGAATATACAACAAGTAATCACTATAAAAAATCTAATATAGGAGACTGCATTCAACAGGTAGTATAAAGGTCGTAGTAAAAGAGGATACCAGGAATCTCTTCGAAAGTATCTAAATTTTAAAATTGTTTGATGTCATATTTGAATGAACTATGAGAACTTGATTCTCATCACGGTGAGATACATAGGCTTCCTTTCTTGGGTTCGGTATTCATTCTTTTAAGTTCAAAAATATATATCAAATATTTTGTGCATATTTTCAAAGACATATCTGCATTAACTAAGCAAACCTAATTCTTATATCGGTAATTTACGTAGGCTATACTTATTAGGCTCGAAATTCATTCTTCTAAATTCAAAAAAAATTCAAATTGTTAGTGCATTTTTTCAAGGACATATATTGTCACGCCCCGAGCTACTCGAACATGGAACCTAGGACCACAAGTGATCCTAAGCTAACCTTGCTGGCATGATCATGAGCATACTAAAGTTAATAAACTGTTACGGAAGCTAAATCATAACTTATAATGAAAATATGGGGAATACCCATAATCTAAAACAGATATATATGAAAACTGATGAGTTTAATACAATGACGTTACTAACTCAACACTAAGCCGAAACTAACTGTGTCTGAAATAAGCCTCTAAACTGGACTAGAAATACTGGGACAAGCCCCAGATAAATCTAGAAAAAACTAAAACTAAATGATTAAAGACTGAAATGACACTAATGACTATTGTCCTTGGACAATGAGGACTCACCATTGAATCTGCTGAACTGGAAATCAAAAATCGATCTATGCGTGATCTAGATGCTGAGAACCTAAACCTACATCACAAAAAGATGTAGCGCACGTATGCATCAATACTTGAAGGTACTGAGCATGTTGGATAGAGTAAAGCTTAAATAAAACATAATTAGACAATAACAAAAGCAAGTATAATAATCTGAACATGATATAGTGAATTTCTGAGCTAACTGAACGCAATGACCAATTTATAACATGCAGACTGAATATTGAATATACTGATGAATGTTCAGTGCGGAGAGTCTTACTAAACTATCAGAGCTACTAATAACCGATAATAAAATAACATGAGCTAAATGTGGAGTCCGATGTATATGCCCGAGAGGACCCAATATACCCTTACAATGGTATAAACGCATGCTGGAATGATCACTAAATTGATTGCCTATGGAGGGGACTTACAACCTACTTGGCTAGTAGTTCTGGGACTAATTGGGTACGTTGAACCCTAGTCCAACTCAGTATTATGATACTCCCAATGAATTTTGTAAAGTAACTGGTTATGCATGAGTTTATGTAATTACTGTATAGCTCAAAACTGAACATACAAACTGAGAATGTAACATTTAATCTAATAATGATGCATTAAAAAGTGAAGAACGTATATATGCATAACTCAAATATCTGATTTAGCATGTGTAATTCAAGAACTAAAGAAATATCAAGCTAGGGTTCTGAAATTCATGCGATAATTTGATTAATAACATGATGATCTGATTTTGAACATATATTTAACTAAATCATGAAGTTTTATCAATGTTCTAGAAATAATAAGTTTAATTATGATAAGATAATCAAGAATCTGACTGAAAATTAGAGACCCAACGGGTGAAAGGAACCCACTAGTGAAATACCACGTACCTGGTGATAAAATCTACGAAAAAATATTTAGATTTCAAGGGTGGAACGAAGGGATTCTTTCTGTGTTCTTGAACTAAGGTTCTTGAGCTTTTTCTCCTTTCTTGCTTTCTAATTTTCTAACTTCTGATTTATGATTTTGACTTAGGTAAGTTCTTGTTATGTTTCTAGGCTTAAAATGACTAAAATATGATGATTTATGGTCAAAACGACGTATGTTAAGGTTAAAAAAAATTGGTGAAAGACCAAAAGACCCCTGGGTAAGTTGCTGTCGAACCAAACGACGACCTGGACAAAAAGTGCGTCGTTCCATTGACGGTTCTTCGTTTGGTCCATAGGTTGACCCAGTTCGACAGACCTTTACTAAAACGGACATAAATTTTTATTCAAAGGTCAGATTTTAGCATGTTCGGTGGTTATGGAAAGATAATTCAATTATTTGTGGGTAGGTCATAGGACACCTAATTAATTTTGTGCTAAGAGTTATGACCCTTTGAAGTTGACCCAACTGCATTTCCCCCTTAACTGTCTGCTAATTCCCACCTACGGTCAGACTTACGGTCTACAAACCATGCTGGTCATCCGTGGATCTTATCAGAGAATTGGTAAAGGGGGGTCTCGATCGATGGTCATGTACTATGGACCGAAGTCTGATCTATGGACCATAAGTCCGTCCGTCGACCAACACTCAACCAATTTTCCTCGGGTGAGATTTTTGAGAGTTTCTAATCCTGTCGACGATTGTTCAAGACGGACCGTGGGTCAGGCTACGGTCCGTCTATGGTCACGTCAGTTTCACCTGCAGATTTTTCTGAAAAAATGATTTTTTTGGTCTATTTTTGCTACGGGGTGTTACATATATGCATTAACTACGCAACACCTAATTCTCATCTCGATGAGATACGTAGGTATCCTTTCTTGTGTTTGATATTAATTATTTAAAAAATTAACATTGTGTATATCTTGTAAGTCATATCTTCAACTCAATTGGGACCAATACAGTTAGGAACATCAAAAATATTTGGTATGATGAAAGGGACTGAGTTTGTGGTAAACTATAGACTCTAGCGGTACCTCTTATTTATACTTTTGTGATGCTTTAAAACTATCTTGCTTGCATTAAATATAAGATTAAAACTAACCTCGTTATTTTATGTGCATTGTGTGGTAATCTTTTAGATAAAAATTCAACTGCATCGCACTATTGATCCAGAACTTTTCTTTAATATAAATCGAGGGGATATCCTAATTTATGTTTGGTTTGAGAAATGATTGTAGGCCTTCTTTAATCCAATTGTGTCTTTCAAATCCTACTAAATGACATTAATCTCTAGTTTTCCCACTTTTATCCTGAAGCGTTTTTATTATAACCACATCTTATTCATTTCCCTTCTTAGTGCTTACATGCACTATCCCTCTTTTGGCCCAACATTCTTGAGTGCACCAAAGATGTACAAATTATAAGTCAAGATCAGAGTTTGCAGTTGCCAAAGGCAAAGGACATTGAGTCTCCCAAAGTCAAAGACGAAAAAATGACTTCTAGAGAAAGAAATAAAGAAAGACAAAAGAACCCCTACAAAGTAAATGAAAGATGAGAAGGAAAATACTTTAAAAAAAAGAGGAAACTTCAAAACAAATGTGAAAAAAACGGGGTGAAAAAAGGAAATGTTGTAACAAATAATGATTCAGAAGAATTAAAAAATAGGGGGGTAACAAAGAGGATCAGACACCAAAGGCGTATCAACCGTCAGAAGAGTGAATTTAGTGTGACACTCAAGGAGAAATTAAGTCACTCTCATTCTAAATAAATATTCAACCCGTCCTTTAACCTACATTACAATCTAATTAAAAGATCTACATGATCTCATTCCAAATATTCTCACACTAGTAGAGATTCACATAGGGGTCAAACATATGATATCACAGTTGCATGCATTGAAAATCATTGAATTCAATCTTAATTAGAAAAATGAAAAAAAAAGAGTTACATGCAATCCTAAATGTTGGTAACAATTGTAGACCAAACTTGACTGTCTCTTCACTTTTTTTATTCGAAAAAAATTCAAAAAAATGAAAAAAGGGTGACCAACACCCACTCTTTAATATTTTTCAAATAATTTTTCTAGATTCTTTTAATTAAAAAATATAATTTGCATTTTGTTTTTGGGTTATCCGTTGTAAAACGTTACATTAGGCTAACCTCGTAAGCGTGAGACGCCTATTTTACTTCATTGGGTTGTCCGTCCCAACAAAGTGACATGTCTTATGCCTCTGCGCTTTGAATGTCATAAGGAATGTGATTTTCTTATTTTATTATTTTCATATTATACATTTTCTACTTATGATCTTGTCTAAGATTCTTTACAACATTCATCATCTAGAGGAATGGAACTACATTTGACCTGACTACTAGCTCAATAGGATATGTAGGTGTCACTATAAAATCTTGCAACTCAAAATATCTAGAAATAGGCTAAGAAACCAAAAATAATAACTTTTGGAAAGAAGAGGAAAAATCTAACAAAATTACTAAGTGTTGGCGATTTCCAAATGGTCATAACTTCTAGATGAGGATGAGTTAGAGCCAGTTCTTTATATGGTTGGAAATAACTTGGAGAGATCTTTCCAACAACGTCGATTTTACTTGATTTTGATGCTGTATGAGGGATATAGGCCGTTCGGAAGTTGGATTGTTGGATTGAGGAAAGTTCAATCTAAATTTCAGTAAGGGTAGAGTGGTCTTTTCACCATACTATTTTCTAATTCATTTAAGAGTTTATTAGGGTTAAAACTAAGTCTTAATTCAGTTTCAAAAAACTTGAATACACTTAGGGCTTGGGAGAAAACAAAAGAGAAGAGGAAAATAAAGAATCCTTCAAGAATGATAAGGTTTCGTGATCACTCATGATGAATTCCACTTGCGAAACCTTAGCATTTTTGAAGGATTTTTCATCTTCCTCTTCTCTTCTTTTCTCTCCCAAGACCTAAGCGTATTAAACTTTTCTAAGATTGAATTAAGACTTAGTCTTACCCCTAATAAACCCTCAAAACGAATTAGGAAATAGCAGAGCGAAAAGACCGCTCTACCCTTACAAAAATAGGGATTAAACTTTCCTCAATCCAATAACCCAACTTTTGAAAGGCATATTTTCCTCATAAGACAATGAAATCGATCAAACTCAGAGACGTTTGAAATATATCTCCAAGGGATTTCCAACCATATAAGAAATGAATCGAACTAATCCTAAGCTAGAATTTAGGCCATTTGAAAATGGCCAAAAATCCACTTTTACACTTAGGAAATTTTCCAAATTTTTTCATTCTTTCCAAAAGTGATTAGTATTCTGTATACACGAGGGTACATTAGTATTCTGGGAATTGGCAACATTGAAAGAAGGGGTAAGGGGTAGGAATAAACTTTTTTAGGTCTTGCTGTACTAAAGTAGTCGGCCTAACCTTCGGTTCCCGTAACCAAGTTTTTCTTTCTCACCCCTTATGTACATTTTTATACTTTATCCATACTTTTTTACTTTTTCTGTAGTGTGGGGCAAACAGCGCCCTCTACTTCTACTTCTAACTAAAGGTGAACAGCCAGTATTGCAAGCAAATATAAAGCCACCGCCCGTTTGATCCGGAAAGGGTACCGGCTGTTTGAGTCGCGAAATGGCCGCGTGCTTAATATTATTTATATAATAATAAGAAATCTATAAACAAAAATAAAAAATGAAAATCTTTTTTGTCGAAAATTCTTCATTCCTGGGAAGAGGAAGAAGCAGATAGGACAAAGGCCTTCTCTTTCCTTCCGCTCTTCCCGAAGTGAGCGAATTGCATGTAGAGATCCATAGGGGCTTATAGTTTAATTGGTTGAAATGTACCGCTCATAATGGTGATATTGTAGGTTTAAGCCCTACTAAGCCTACCACCCCCCTCTCTTCACCTGATACAAGGCAGTCGAAGTACTCACCACCCTGCAGATCTCAATCTAGCGACAGGAACAACAATGTTGCCGCTGCCCTTCGGGCACACCTCCTATTCTTATCACTCACCTACGCTTTTGCAACATTCCCCCTTCGGGAAATACATTGTAATACGTGAAGCAGCTGAGCCATAGTTCTTCGATCGCTATATTCATGCGATAGCGAAGTTGTGGCTCATCCTCTAAGAGAGAGTAGATGCGAAGGATCGAATCGATGTTCTTCGCGAGACAGCCCCGGGGCACCATAGCATGTCGCGAATAAGGGGGACATAATGAACATAACCACTCCCTTGGTTAGGGGCTGTGCCTCAACTATCCTTCAATTTTTTGATTCCCAGGTCTTTTTTATGATATTATCACTCTTGGAATATTTTTGTTGACGACTTGGTCAGGGCGGTTCACAATTTCTTTGCTGAAGGTGCTGTTAAGCCCTAAGTTTGAATTCCAATTTCATTGCCCTTATTCCGAATGTATCAATTCTTCTTTCACCAATTCCAACCTACCTTTATTTATGGGATATTTGAAGGAGATCTTTGTAAATCAAAAAAATTCTTTCTACCTCGAAGAATTTGTTTGATTCTCCCTATAAAAATTGTTAAGGAAAAGGGGCGCTTTTGTTAAAGGACTAAGTAGAGAAGATCTCCTTGGAGCACAAGGTGGCTTTAAGTGATAGGGGATTTTAACCTCAAGACAACATATGAGGGAGGGGGGTCAAAAGAAATCCAGGATATGGAAAAAACATCTTTTTGGATCGAATGGGCTTTTGTGAGAAATGGCGGAATTTGATACATGGATGTTTATGTAATGAAGACTTTGGAGTGCTTGTGGATGGTATGCCACATGGGTACTTTCCAGCTTCTCGAGGGCTCAGACAAGGGTTCCAAACCTAGCCTGTTGATTTTTGCTAAAGAAGTGCTAATGGTATCATTGAAAATGATAACATCTTACCATGCTTCGAGATCGTGCCCAGCACTCTCCTACTTTCTCTTTGATAACAATGTTCTAATATTATATAATATCCATAAAAGGAATCATCGGAAGTAGAAAATCTTTTTGGAAAGAAGTAAGAAGCTGATTGTAATATTGTAATGGACAAAAGTTCAATTTCGATAAGACCCAGTGCTTCCTCTCGAACAAAGCTCCTCGCAGAAATTCCAGATCATTGAAGAGGAATCAAAAATTCCTATCAAGTATGTCCCTCAAGAGAATAAAGAGAGAACCTTCCTCTACTAGAGAAAATGAAAAAGAGAATCTCAGAAAATGAAAAAGAGAATCTCAGATTGTTGTCCTCCGGAAGTCGATTAAGGCTTATTAAACATGTTCTAGACTTCCTATGCACATGTGAAAGTTTTAACCTGAATTAGCCGGCCCACACTTCGCCTACTAATAATGGGATAAGACCTTACTACTATATAGGATATGTTACCCTCTCTCTAGTGAGTGTAGTGAAGGACTCTTGCCTCGCCCGCCCATTTGACTTATGGCATCATCGACTTGCTTTTCAATCAAAGCGATTTCATAACCATAAAGAAAGACCTCTCTTTCGGGATCAGTCCCGTGCCTAGATGTAGTAGTCAATCCACGGGACATTCAAAGAAGCTATGTACCTTCACGGAATATTAATGAAAGAAAGCCCTTTCATCCTAATCTCATCTACTAAAAAGGGGGCCGGGCGTAGCACGTTCTTTTTTGGGACACATAGGCTATTACAGACGCATCAAAAAAGACTTTTCAAAGCGCCGAATTCCAGAATGGAATCATTGCAGAAGAAAGGTATAAGGCTTGGGAACCGGAACATGATGAAGCCTTTAGGCATGCAGATGAGTGTTTGTTGTCAGCCCCAATCCTTCGGTTTCCGGATTGGAATAAAGAGTTCCATGTTCATACTGACACATCACTCTATTCCATTGGATGTATGTTGGCTCAAGAAGGGCCGCTTGATCACTCACATCTACTTTTAAAGTATACAACTTTCCGCTTGGGAATTATACAACCACTGAACCTTCTTTGCCATGATTTGACCCATACCTCAGACCTAAGATCGAGCACTAAAGCTTATCATAACAACGTACCAAAAAGAAGAATGCGAGAAGTTCATATTCTCCAGATTCTACTATAAACCAGGTAGTGAGGATGAAAAAAAGCATAAGCTATCTCATTCCTGCTCCTGTCTTTCCCGCTACCATCTTCGGTGGATGCGCCCCTTCACTTAAAAGAGGCCAAACCAACCCACTGAGCCAACCTTTTAGATTGAATAAAGTTACTAAGCTAGTCACCTCACCTCTCTTTCTTACCCGCCCTTATTAGTAGTAGGCAACCTTTCTTTCTCGCCTTTCTTCCAGCTTTTTCCTAATGAAGGTCTAATAGAGTTGCGCTTTCTTAGTTCATTGCTTTTCATTACCAATCTGTCTTTTTACAGCATGAAGTTACCTGATGTTCGCTACTACTAATAAGGCGGAGAGATGTTAACCTTTCGCTATTAGCAATCACTCCCGTAGTTTTGACCTAATGAGCTTTCTTCACGTTGAGTTAATTAACCCAGCGGGTTCGCCTAGATGCCTAGTAAAGAACGAGCTGGTGGGAAAGAGATGGAGATCATGAAAAGCATTTCCACGCAAAGAGGCAGGCGACCGGGAAGCTTTGGTTCTAGAATGCCGACTACATGGGAACATATGTTATATAGGTTGATTCTAATTCTTGATACCAGCTCGATTCCGAGGAATAAAGGGAGGGCTTGACCACAATTTCCCAAGTAAGAGATAGAATCTCACTAATTGGAAGGAAAGGGAGGGCTTCGATCCATTGTCATTCGCTTTCTTGGTATAGAGAGGTCTCCACCATAAAAGAGAGAACTCCTAATCCTTATTCTGCAGATCAAAGAGCGACGTAATTCCCCATTCATCTGAAATAGTATTTTAGTAAAGATAGAGGCATTCTGGGACGACTACTACGACTATATGACCATCTAGTGCAGTGGCTTGGAATCAAGCTACCTTGACCATCTTCCAATGTTCTAAATAATTTACTAATCAAAGGCTGTAAGGGCGAACTTCTCTACATTCATCCACACCACAGTGACCCCGAAGCGATCTTCTTCTAGTTGCGGGACGAAATCCGCCAGCCCATTGTTGGCTCTGAATAACTAGCCCAGCAATAAGCCCAATTGTTCCATAACTTGCTCCTCCAGATGGGAAGTATAGATAGAAAGGTAGAAAAGGAGGTGTAGGCTCTAATATGATGGAAGATTAAATGATTTCTTCATTCTATTTCGGCTATTCCTTTCCGGCGGGTGATTTATTCATGAGCTAGAGAGATAAGAGCTTTGATTCGCAGGCAGGATATAGAAATCGAGCACTATCTATATATAGTAGCTTCTAACTCCACAACTAAACTAAAGGCTCTGGAACATAGTATACACCCTAGAACTAGTGATGCAGATAATGCGGTATTTGTTGGAATTAGAGCGAATCCAGATGCAATTTACCAAGTCAAAGCAAGGGGTTGAAAAAGCACCACAAGGGACAAGAACGACGTTCTGACTAAACAAGAGTTTCTTCAATTTGGTCGAAAGTCGTAAAGAAGGCACCGGATAAGCAGCAAAGATAAACTACTACCGTACAGCACATCCCGTGGGAGGCCTTCAAAGGCTATCATTCGTAGGATGAGACGCTAACCTACGCCCGTACATTCCAACCTCCCTCCTTGGGACTTAGCTCTAAAGATGAATTTCCAGTTATCCGATTACCTTGCCCGGTTAGGAGAACAGTTAGAGGTAGAAAAAGATGCCGACACCGAACACTTAAAGAATTGTCCTTCGCTTCAAGACTGTCAGCCTATTCACTTTGCGCCGAAGCAGACGCTGCCTATGCAGAGCCTTTTCCTTTGTGAACATGCCCATAAGACACGATAAAAAAAGCCAAAAATTGGGCTTCTAGATGCCTTACAATAAAGAAGCCCCGGCCCCTCGGTGTCTTACACGTCTTCTCGACCCTGCCGAACCTGCTTTCTTTCTTCAGGTAGTGAAGTCACTCCGGTTTGTGTATGACTTGATGCGCTAAAGTCTGGATCTTGCCCCTAGTTACTTAATCGTATTCGACTTCTATCGCAGATTTGTTATTTCTTACGCATTTATTTCCATTAGCTCTCCAAGCTTCCTATCTTTCCATTCCTTCCTAAGCTTCAGTTGGTGTAATAGTCCCACCCCAGTAAGGGGAATCCTTTCTAAGAAAGAATTTTTTCCATTTTGTTGAGGCATGATGAGAGAGGGCGGCTCCATGTCATCATTGTTTTGAAGAAAATTGAGGCGGACCATATTACTATTTTTGTTGTTACGGTTGAAGGATTCGGTGGTTTTTGCGGTGGTGGAGAACATATTACGGCGAGAAGCAGCTCTTTCACGCCTATGAGCATTCTGGTGTCCTTCAAGAGCTTGAGAAGTACAAAACTTGCGAGAACAGTAGAGGCAAGAGAACATTCTAGAAGATGGAACCTTTGATTTTGGTTTTGGGATCCTGCGAGGGTGCTGATGATCCACCATATCAATGGTGGAGGCTTTGGAGGAATTAGAGGACTTGTTCCAGAAATCGTAAACAAGCTGGTTGGGGTCTGCCATTAATTAATTAGTTTTCTCAGGGAGGAGGAAAGGGTATATATGTATGTAATTGTGATGATGAGAGTGTAGTGTTATATGTTTATAGGAGTAGAGTGAGTACTGATCTGATAAAAAAAGGTGGGGGAAGGGGAATGGTTGCATATGGTGACAGATTTTGCAGAGCAGAGTGAGTGCCACTGGCTGTTTAATTTGTTTGTATGTATCTGCTCTACACTCCACCCACTCTTCTCCTTTAGTACGTATGCACTAATATACGGTTGTTAAAGTGTACACATGTACACCTTCGTTACATTTTTACTATTTTATCATCATTTTATTTCCAGTATCCTTGCATTGCATGCATGCTCAATTACCTATCCTATACACTCTTAAGTAAGTACACCTGCTGCCTGTTACCACTAATTAATGATAGCTCATTTTGGAGTGAAACCTGATCTTAAGATCACTTTACTATACAGTGTAGTTAATAATGTTGTTATGTACTAGTACTATATATATTTATCAACTTTCCAGGTTCCCCATCCACGTTAATTAGAAAAAAATGATTATTTAATACCATATTCTGTTAAGTCAGTTATAGTAGACTAGGAATCCAAAAAACTTCAAATCAAGAGGTCATACTCCGCTAACTACGCTTGGTTAAAGCTTTATCCCGGTTTTTTTCATTTGCTTTCAAGTCTAGTGGAATCACTATGATATATTTCCCCGGGATCACAAAACACTATTCTATTAGGTCACAAATTTGTGCCCCATTCTCTCTCACAGAGGCGCTAGATCTTCTATCTATTCGATTAACCCTAAAGCTAGGAAGACTGCCCTACCTTCGACTGAGAGTGTCTTCGACTATAAACTCTTCTTGCGTACTTGACATATAGTCTTGACACCCATTTCCTCAAGGCTAGTTCATTCTCGGAAAAGAAAACTAGTTGAATTAGTGAGGATCCTTAAGAATGCGGGTGCCATTCTATCAGCTTCGTCCCAATGGATATCTCTTTTCTCAAACAGCAACCTAAGGAATCTCTATTTCCACATGAGGTTTGAGGGATAAGGTCTTTCTGGAAACCTTTTGAAGTGGGCAAACCAAGTCAAAGAAAGAAGCAACTCTCCAAGGATCAGAGAAGCTCCATTTCAAAGGTTAGGAGTTTAGTTTTGACTAGTACTGCCGAGGAGCGATTCCTCTGAATGGAAAGTATGAGTTCAACTGCCCTTCCTTAGAAGAATGGAGTCAGGAAGTGAGGAGACAGAAAGAATATTTTCATACCTTAAACCTATAGCTATCAATAGTCCGCACCTTTGGTTTTGTCAACACAGAGAAGCGAAGAGCTCAAGGTCAGGCAAGGCAGTCTAAGAGGCTATGGAATAGTTGCCCCAAAATAAGGGGTTATATATGATTTTACATTTATAGACAACTTCACAGATTTGTTTATGGATCTTTGCGAATTTATTTTCATTTCCCTGAGACCGTGGAGAAGACATGTCCAGTCCAATGAATTTCAATCCCTTATCTCTCGGCTCGGAAGGGCACCAACGGTCGTGTTATCATACATGATAGCTGAGATAAAAGCTATGTTATTATGTGTGGAGCCTTTTAGAAAATACCTTGCTTTCTTATATATTCTAATTGAAGTGAAGTAATGTACCTATACCCGGGAGTAGCAGAAAGAATAAAATCTCTCTTTTACTGGAGTGTTTTCCCCCTAAGTCATCCAAAGGCCCTTAAAACATGACTTCATGTGCTTCTAGGTGTCTCTACTCATTTGCCTTCAATCCTGCCTTTTGAGGAAGAGGCTGCTAAGGAAGGCCTTCCAACCATAATGCCTCTATGGACGGGCGGCATGCTCTATTCTTATTATTGCACAGTCAGTCATGCATGAGTAGAGGCGTGCAGTCAAGTGAATAGAAAAGTAGTCTTTCTTCGCAGCAAGCATATTCAAGTACCGAATAGCCCGAGGAGTAGGCTTTCCGATGCTGAATCTATTCCTTAGGTTCGTAGGTTCATAGGTTCGTAGGAGGAGCCTTATGTCGTAGGTCCTTCTTTCTAAAAAGTGTAGTTTTTACTGACTCTCTGTGCCTATCTGTAAAAACGAGTATGTGAATAGAACATCTTTCAAACATTGAGATGAAATAAGTCGTGGGGCCTGAAAATGAAAGTAAGAGCTGCTCAAGGCACCATCATCCCTTGGCACAACGATCAGGTCAAGCAAAGCGATATTATTTTCAATTCATTTTTGAAGACCTGGGTAGCAAGTGATCTGCTTAGATCTATATCAGTTGCCAATGAAATGGAATATGGGGAACTCTCCATCTAAGTGGTTAATCCGACGAGTCAATTCTCAATGCGATACTGCTATCCGTTCGACGATACCAGTAAGTAATGTTATGTGCTCTTATCTGTCTTTTTTAACTGCAGGTAGTGCCCCCTCCATCTTTCTTCTGGGGTTTGCTTCCGAAAGGGTCTTAGACCTCAGCTTGGGAAAACCATGGTTTAGGTAATTGATCTACGCGAGACCTTGCATTGATCTAGGGAGCCTGGTGTAGTTTCTTTCCCAAAGAAATCTTTTTCAATCCATATGTTCAAAAAAGGCTATCTACCCCCATTCTACGAGCAAACCCTTTCTTTTAGTCGGGCAAGGACTCTCGGCTAGCCGTTTTTTTGTTCTTTGGTCATTTCCAGTAACCTGGTAGATCTATTGAACCTTTTCCAAAAGGAAGTTTCAAAGGGCTGCGAAACTGGTAACCTTAGACCAGAACTTGATCTACGCCCCCTCAAGGTTAAGGGCACTCAAAAGCGTCGTTGCCAACGGTGCAATCTATGGTGCCTCCAAGTTATCCAGTCGATCCTTACCCTTCCAAGTGATCAAAAGTACACCACACTTTTGATCATCTTTGCTCACGAATTCACATTCAACGAATCCTATATTTATTGAGTAAGGTTTTGATTCTTTGCTCAGCTTGGATTGCAATTTAAAACTCTCCGAAAGGGGGAAGTCACAAATGAATCCTCTGACGGCTGATGAAGAATTTCTGAGCCAGGATCACATCTTTTGAGGATGCAAATAGAATTACAGAAAGAAGGGTTCTATTTGATGAAGAGTTCCCTATCTGGAGGGTTTTGCACCGAGAATGAATGAATGAATGAAATAGTGGAGTCTTAATAAGAGAAAGGATCGAACACCCAATTTCTTATAAAAATGATTCTATGAAAAGAGGTTGAAAATCACATTTTGGGAAATCTTTCTTCCTGGTGAAGCGCCTTGGAATCTCATTGAGAAGCATGACAATGGGTACAACCTCTTGTGAAATCAGCCGTTCAAGCTCTTTTCTACCCTTTTCTATTTTGACTTCTTTGAAAGGTGAAAGAGTAAGAAGCTAGACCGACTTGCTGTTAAATTAAAAGCAGCAAGAGCAAGTAAGTAGGCTATTCCCCGCAAGAACAATCTTGACAGACTTTATAATATAAGGCCCTTTAAACGTTCGTAATGGACTGAAACGTAATGACCTATGAGAGAAGGTTTGTTAGAAAAGAAAGTGTACCAATCTAGCAAACAAAGCAAAAACAATGGCTCCTACATAAATAGAATAGAATAGAAATGATGTCACTAGAACGGACCATACAAATAACATCTTTCTAGCCTCCTAAAGGTAGTATTAAAAGATAAGATAAGGTTATGCGCACACAAGTAACTTCATGTATGCAGTTAGTTCTCAGGCGATTCCTTCGGATCTTAGGTGCGACCTTAGGGAGCTTGTTTTGGAAGCTACTCTCTTATAGTTATGTGTTCTAGTTTCGGAGTTCTAGTTCAAGGCGGGGCAGGACCGGAGTCACGGGGGTTGGGGGAGCCTTCCCCCAGAGAAAGCCTGATAAGATTCATTCTAATACTTGAGTTCAAGCTCCTACTTCGAAGTAAGCCTATAGGTTGTTTCAAAGCTTAGTAGCTAATGCGTACTTGCGTGTTAAAGGGGGTATGTGGATTTGGGCTACTAAGTGGAACAAGACCATTCAACTTGCCATTTTCACTCTCCTAGGGTGCGATCGTAGGAAGCTCTATTAGCTAATGCAATTCCCCGTCTGATAAAACTGATTATGCCCTGCTGCTTGGCTTGGAATTAAACTAGCCTATCATTCTCTTTCTTCATTACTATATGGACCCATATTCTTATGTTTATCCAATGTTTACTGTATTACTGGGATTCCTATTTACTAAACCATATCAAAGAAGCTACTTTTTTTCTGGCTTTTATACCTAGGTATAAAGGGATAGACATTCTAAGAGAGTGCCAAAAAGAACACATACCTATAACTTTTGGAAGGTTTGGAACCCTCGATTCATCTGACTCAAGGAGAAAAAGAGAACAAGATGGGGGGGGGCTTGCCTCCTCGTTCCCTTTTACCTATGCCATGATGCTCATGGGCAGCTTATATTAATTGGATTTCCTTATCTTTCTTATTCAAATTACGAGTTGAGATTTGGAGAGAGTGGATAGTACACGGTGGTGAATGACGTAAAGGAAGGGAAGGCAGATCTCGTGCTTTTGAGCGATTCTTCTCGCAAAAGGCAGATCTTTTTCTTTCTGTCCCAAATTAAGCAGTTGAATAGGGACTTAGATGTGACCAAGGTGCTTGCAAGCTTAAGGTTAGCATGTTGTTGGCTGGGAGAGCTGGTAAAAGAATGAAACCTTCAAGAGACCATGGTTAACAAGCCAGCTGAGGAAGAACAATCTCCCCCAGCAATATCGATCCTCCCTAGTTCAATCAAAATCGAGAACTGCGGAGAGGTTCTAACCGGCCTAGCCTAACCAACCGCTACAAGCGTGCAGGAAATAGATATGGTGAAGACTCTAGTCAATGTGATGGATCACTATCACTACAGATAGATGCTTTCCCTGAACTGTGTTCAATGGCACCTGATATGCCGACAAGGTCTTACTAAGAGATCTTTCATGTTTTATAGGGTGCTTCTTATTTCATTCCATAACCAGAAGTATGAGTAGAGCTACTTTTCCCCTATTCTAAATCCCATTTCTTATGTCTGTCAATAGGAGCCCAGCCCCTGGTTCAATTGATAGATAGGCCGAAAATATATTTCTGGACAAATGAACAGACCTTTCCTTTTGCCAACAAACCAGTGAAACCAGTAACCAAGTTCATGCGTCAGTAGCACGTCCAGGATCTTAGGAAAGGGGAAGCTAAAATGATATCTCGGATGGGCATGTTCCCCACTATTCTATGATTTTTTATAGTCACACTCTGTTTCATACCTGGTAGGTAGCCTTTCGCTTTCTCCTTGTACTAGATTTTTACTTGAATTACCCGTGAAAGCGAGAACGCACTATATGCCTTTAAAATAAAAAGAAGGATGGAAAATGAGAGAGCTCCTTTCTTTTCTAGCTTTGGCGGGAGGAATGAAAATCCTATCCTATACGAAGGCCTATATAAAAAAAGCACTTTGCCTAGAATCCCAAGTTGCCTCCCCTCTCCTTTGAGGCCGATCACATAAACTTTTGGAGCCCCTCGCCTTTGAGTATGGCAGCAGCCCAGACATAGACCTAATTAGGGGCCTAAACTCTTGAGTAGATTTCCCATTGAAGGGAGCATACTCCAAGATCTAACCCCCCCCCCCCGTGTAGGAGTTTGGGAAGGCCAGAAGGAAACAAAGAGCTGTAGAAGAGAATAAAGTGGTGTGCCCATTATTTTCTTTCATAGCTGGAGCAAATGGAAGGAGATGTCATGCAAGCCGAAGACTTTGACAGGTGTCGATAGGCACGCCTCTGATAAGGGCTCGATCCTGAGAATGAATCCCAATCGAATCTATGGAAGGGAGACTCTCTATCCTCTTAATCTTTAGAGTATATATTATATATAGGATAATAAGTCTAATGCGGTGCCCAAGACAAGGCAAGATGAATAGGAATGTTGAAGGGACATAAGACTCAGCTAAGATAAGGAAAGACCCTGACCATCTAGGTCACCAATCTTCTTTTTTAGGGAGTCGGAGACGATCAGAGAGGCAACAAAATAGGAACTTTCATTCAGGGAGAGCTCAACAAGGTTGAGTCCATGATGATGGATATTCCAAGGAAGATCAAAAAAGATGAGTGAAGCTTTATACCTACCCCTAACTAGCACTATGAATCCAATCCTATCTACATAGATATTCCTAGCCACGAGATGAGGGGGGTCTTTCTTACTGTTAAGTCGTCTTCAACTCTTCTTTCTTTACTCCTTTCCGCATCGGGGCTGATAATTGGATAGAATATCCTTAAATAAAGAAAGGAGGCGTATAAATTAGGTTTTTGGCTCATAATAAAGCTAGGGTCTTGATCGAGCAACTAGTAGTCCTATATATCCACCTCTCCAGACACAATATCTTGAGTGCCTATGATGGTGACTACATCTGCTGGCATGTGATGTTTGTACATAGAATCAAGTCCTTGTGATTGGGGAAAGCCAGGTGCTCTTATTTTATGATGGTAGGGACGATTGCTTCCATTATTGACCAGAAATACACCAAATTCTCTTTTAGGTGCTTCAACTGCGGTATAGGTAGAAGGAGATAGTACGGAAAAACCTTATGTATAAGGTTAAAAATGGTGAATTGAGGTAGAGTAGACCGATGATCGTGTAGTCATTTGGCCGGCTATTGAAAGAAAAAGCTTACTTCTGCTTTCCCTATTATATAACCGGTCCCATCTCTCTCCAAACCTAACGTGGTAATTTCCCATCATAGGGCTTTCTATCAATAGATTAAGCCATTACCAAGGAGCTAATTCGTTCAGAACTCAGTTGACTGCCTCTATAGAGAAGGTGGAGCGTCCTTGGCTCAACATTATAGCACATAGGGATTCGGCGCTGCTACAACGCTTCACTAACTCGTAGAGCCTCGCTATTAGAATCTAGCTTCGCTAACGCTCAGCTAAGTCTTGAACCTTCGTGCTGACCGTTCGCTTTCTCAGTAGCAAAAGAGCTTCTCTTTGCCCCTTAACATTAAGTAGAAGGACAAGAAAGAGATTATTGGTTTTCTTGCTCTCTCTTCCTCATCAAGCCAACTTTGCTCTTTGGGAGGTGAAAGAGCGGTTGAAGAAGACATTTCGAAATGACAACGTCGAAGATATATTTCTATATATAGACGGTTACGGTTATCTCGGACTGCGTTCCAGAAAAAGCAGCCTACTTGTGAGGCACTGTGTACTTAGAGCCTCTACGATAAGCAAGTAAATGTGGCCGGCGCATGGCAAACAGTTCATCAAGCCATTTTTCGCCTCAACTCCCTAAATAGGAATAAGGGTAGTTTCCAAATTCGGGTAAGAAATTCGCACTTGACTGTGATAGCCCTCTCGATACCTAATTAGAGCTTTGTAACTAGTGGTCGGTTTTCATCACGTCAGCCTTTTGCGAGTGCATGGAGCCTCAACGAAGAAGGTGTTACTTATTTATCATTGGGTCAATAATGTTAATCCCTCTTTTTGTTATACTCCTAGGGCGGGAGGAAGATAAGAAAACGCGAAGCGTTCTCTTTCTTTACCAACCAGTTGTTTCTAAAGACTGCCCTCTCTCGGCTGGATCTTGGTACAGCCTACTACGAGGATCCTGTATCCAGCAACCCAACCTATACAAAAGGCATCAAAGCCCCTTGACTATTTGGAGCTATAAAGCTTACCTTATTTATTATTATTAAAAAGGGAAAGGGCCTCTTCCTCTTGTGCGCAGGAGCGCACTTCCATTTTCCCTTTACTAGTAGGGGATGTCGTGGTTCCTATGCCGCCACGTTTCTCAATCCTTTTCTTTTAGTGCTTCGACCCAAAGCGATAGCTTCTAGCTAGTTCAGTGGATAAGATGGATGCGCTCCAGCTCATCAAAAATGGGACGGCAGTGGTCTGTCGGCAAGCTCATTCTCATCTCGGACGTAGTACATTGGAATCCTGAAGCACCACCACGAACGCTACTGCGCGTCCGCTTGCGGTGCGGTAAGGCACCACCCTGTTGTGCCATCAGCCAACTCCTGCGTGTCAGCTTAGTTATCCTCATCAAATCACTTACTTGATGTCTAGCTTCCCAACTGGTAGACAGTTCCCTTTCCCTCAAATCGATGAAGAAGGGAGACGTTAGTTGATTCTTCTGAAGAACCGGAAGCGAAGCGCTATCCCGGGGCGAGGGGACCGAAAAAGAAATGGCTCCAAAGATAAAAATTGGGGTTCCCAATGCTTCTCCATGCTCAACGAGATGCGCCAACCTCGGGATGCTTTACTCCTAACCCCACAAGGTTCTGAGATGGAGCTTAACCTGAGTCTCTGTTAACAACGGCGATGATATACGTTTCATACGGCGCACTATTCCATGGATAGTTTCATTCGAGATCGTGATGGAGGACATAACTTACGATCATCGGCGTTGATCATGCAACTAGGCATTTGATTAATACATTGCACAATGATCCGAACACTTTGTCGAATCTCTTCGATACGAATATAGTAACGATCATAGAGATCTCGTCTGGTACCTACTGGTATGTCAGGATCCAATTGGTAATGAACATCGTAATGCTTTTCGCAAATTCCAGCATACCCCAGAACCTCTTAACATTACACCACTGAATCCCCAATCCTTTGATTGTTGTGGAGTGACAGTACCAATATCCACTAATCATTGTATCCAGATACAATTGTCGATTGACATCTCTTCTAATTCGTCAATACGAGAAGCAAATTGTTGTGTGAATGAATCAATATCTATACATAATCCAAGAGGAAGATCCTGTGCCACTCAACTTGGTCGTATGAAACTGGCATGCATCCTGGCTCTCGAGACCCTTTCATAGAATTCTAGCAATTTCTCCCTCTCCTCAAAAGCCCACAGGAACGGAGTTGATGCTCCTAGATCCATAGCATGAGCAGTTAAAGCAAGAGAACGATATGAAATTTGAGTTATTTCACGGAATAACACTCGTATATATTGAGCTCGCAATTCAAAAGTCTCTCTACAGCTGAAGAAGGGGCGTGTTCTTGGGCCATCATAGAAACGTAGATAGGGTCGATGATGGAATGTAGAACAAAACTTTATGACAGTTTTTTCATAGACGTTCACCTGCATCACATACATAAGTGCTCTCTGAATCGTGCCATAAGTTCACCCATAACACGTCTCTCCCACTTGAGTTATCTTAGCCCCAGGCCATCCTATTCAATAATATTAGAAAAATGGCAGCGTAAGGTAACAACTAGTATTAAAAGCTGGTCGTCTTTGGAAGCCTTCGTCGGTAACCAAAGCAGATCGTTCCCGCAACCACTTTGGTACTTTGTTTATAGCTTTTTTAAGTTATGCAATAGAAGGGAGGGCTTGCACTTGAATTAAAGTAGCGTCTTCGGAATATGATTAGGGCTCCTACGTGGTGTGTTCGTGGAGGAAAATTGAAGGAAGAGCAAAACGAAGGTTGGGTGCTTGTGGGGCGCAGCCATCCGGCCTCGAATAGGAGGGGGCAAAAATGAATGGATCAGAAAGGGGGTCTTGGTTCTTTATTTATGGGAGGGGGTAGGTGATAAGAGAAGATTACCCTACCAGTTTCCCAAGCCGTTGGAAATCCAGACCGGCTCAGAGAATAACTCTCGCTATTTAGCCCTTCGTTCCGCCAACAAAGAAGTCATCCTTGACGATTTCCCATTCCTACCCTGCCAAGCCGCCTCTCTTCGCCATTCGATGCTTCCGCCTCCCCTTTCTATAACATACCCAGGCGCCCTCCTTTCCAATCACTAAGAAAAAAAAAGACCAATCAGAGCCCTATATAAGTAAAGCTTCGTCTGTTATTTTTCCTGCCCCAGGGGAGTTTATTCGACCCATTCCCCAGTCTCCCGCACTGCTCAAGTAAGTATGTGACTCCGTATGAGGACCTCCTTCTCTTCTTCCCACTCTCTGTTCACACGGTTCTCAAAGTAGAGGAGGAAGGGTGGGCAGAAGGTACCACGAGCCCTCTGTCCCACAAATCTATCCAGAAGCAAGTGTAGTTCACTGGTTCCACCGAATGCTCCTATCTCTCAGCAAAGATCGTGTGAGTGTGCATTTATGCTTCAGATGCTTCACCATAGAATAGATTGATCCAGTTTCCATTCTTTTCCGGTGCACTCTCTTTATATCTCCGACACATAAGGAAGGACGCGGTGGGAAGGAAGCAGCCCTAGCCTCTGTCATTCTGCTGGCATCTCGCATTCACGCCCCTGTTTGACTGCCGCTCGGGGATGTAGTTGTAGATAGGTTAGTCTTAGTGGGTCGTTGGCTCCACCTGTTATCTCCTTCTACGACATGTTTTTGTCATTGCCATATTCCATATGTCACTTAGTCATCTCTATCTCGCTGTGGGTCAGCACCTCTGAAAGAAACGGAAGACTTCATTAAGTGACCCCGCGATCACCCTCTAAATGATCAGAATAATATAAAGATACAAGATAAGTTTTGTACTCAATTAATTTCTTAGTCCCTCTAGTCGGGTGGGTGTCGGCCGGTTTTTTGACCAGATCCCCTAAAGACCGTACGTGCGGGTCCCCTCGCATGCGGCTCACCCTATTCGAGGTGGCCCAGCCCAGCATTCATTCGCAAATCCTGTAGTGAAATTGAGACTGCTCAACCTTGGAACCTAATTCGCGTGTAGGCAGCGCTGTCTGTCGTACCGTTGACTCTATCTATTCATGGAATTTTCTTTATTTTATTTTCTATTTTATATAGGCTCGCTCCTTCTTTTTCCAAGAATTCATCCACTTCCCCTTACTTCATAGGGCCTTCATAAATAGGGAAAAGCCTTTCATTTCCATCAAATGACCCGGCCTCCCCTGGCTCTTCGACCGTACGGGCTCCCTTTCCTCCCTATGGTATGCTCCCCCGGAGCAGGCCTAACACGCTTTGTGCCTGCGGCGTTTTTTCCAGACAGTCTTTGCCAGTAGTGTCATCCTCCCCACTGGCTATATAGGCGGGTTGTCCCTCGCTGCTGTGTTCTTCTAAGCTATGGATTAAAGGAACAAATGTAGTTGAATGGAACAGCATGCGGGTTACACGTTCCACTGTGTCGAGATGTGAGGTGCAGGTGGTGATGATCACCCCGGGATTATGCGCTAACGCCCTTGACAGGCACTCCAGAACCCGCCAATGCTCGTAAAAACCTGGGTCGGTCGGTATTCCGTTCATTCGACCAGAGGTAGGATAATGAGGCCACCTTCACAACCTTCTCTCTTCTGTCCCTATGTTGGAATAAGGTAAGGCGGTTCATTTTAAGTTGCTCAATCGCCACTTAGCCCGGTGCTCATGACGTGCTACGGAACCTCTTCCGTGCCGGGAGATGGGGACCAAGCAGGGCATAGCTAGCGGCATATGATCCGACTCGGCATCAGCGGCTTCGTGCCTCACTGGAGTAATTAAATATATGGTTCCATGCATTCCACTACTTCTCCGTTCATTTCCAATACTGATCGTGAAACACCATGAGCAGCAGGATGTTGAGGTCTGAAATTCGAAGTTAAATTTTGGATTTGCCTGTTCTTAGTCGTCATGGGAAAGAAATACAAAAATAAGAAACATATTATTCCCTTAGAGATTTTCCAATACCACCTGTACCAGATATGCATCTCCTTCACCTATGCGAGAGACTTCTATGCCAGCCGGGAATAACGGTTCTGTTATAAAAGAATGCAACAGACAGACTAATTAGGCCAGTATTCCCTAATGAGTAGCTTTAGGAGAGAAAGGTCCCCTTTATATTATCCACCCATCTGCGGAGAGTTTTCGTATCCGTCTTTATGGAGATCTCCAGATCGTAAGACATTATCGCCTTCGCGGCACTGGACTATATTTCTGTCATTTCCAGAAAGTGCACGGACAGCCTTCATATCCCCTTTTCACAATGTTCTCGTGAAGTTGCTCACGAATCAAAGTGTGAATGTCCCTTTGAAGTCTCGCACGCTCTTTTTGATCAAGAGCGGGGTGGGCAATTTATGTCAGTGTTGGCGCCTGCGGCAGCACCTGTGGAGCCCACCCCCCCTCTGTTTTGGAGCCAGCGGGTTTTGAATGACCTCCCTCTCACTGTAGGTCGAGCTTCCTTTTCCGCCCTCTCACTTCTTTCGAGCTGAATTACATCCACCCTCTCACGGTGAAAAAGTGGTTAACTATCTCGAAAAAATCCATATCGTCCATCTGAATTGTCTCAATTACAGCAAATCCCCCTCCCCTGTCTCTTTCCCTATCGAAAAACCAGCCCTACTTAGTTTGTTCTACAAATGCTAACCAAGTGACACACTGGGGACATGGGTCATGAAAGAGGTTGACCCCCATCCTCCTTAACTATGTATGGCTAATGAACTCCTCGCTTTAGACCTTTCTTTTCCTTCTTTGGGCTCAGGTCGATAGTAGCCGTGGTAGTAATGCCCCAGAGACCAGCTACCGACCCGAGGCACCGATCAAGAAAGTAATAAAGGGACGTTAAACGTAATTCTACAAGGGCCTTCCCGCAAAAAACTGAGTCTTGGCAGTGCAAGTGAAAGTTTTTTAGACTAGTCCCACTAAGGTAGTGAGGAAACTTACTTCTGAGAGAGAATCTTTCACCTCGGTAATTACCTAATGAGAGAGAGCCAATGCAAAAGTAGTCCTTTACGCGAGGAAATACCAGACAGACTGACCTCTACTAACTACGTTTTATATAGACATGAAGCTAAAGAGATACTAAGGTATAGTGCTGCTACCAGAGAACGCTCTTTCATGCTAGGCATCCAGACCTACAATCCCGAGCTACATCCCCGGTACACTTGCTATATCTACTAACGCTTCATCCTAACCAACTATACCTGATATATAAATCCGTTCTATAGAAATGAAAGACAAGAAGAAAGCAAGAAAAGGATAGTGACTGCTTTGGGAACGTCATAGGGGAGGAAGATAGAAAGGTAACCTATGACACCGGGGAATTACTCTTTTTCTCTCGCCTCAACTTCACGGATGGAAGGAGGGAGAGAGCGTAGCACGCACGCTCTATGATTTTCGCCAGCTTTCCCTCTACTAAAAGATTAGATTGTACCCTCTCCCTATGTCTAGGGATTCCAGGGGAATGAGTTAATCAGATAGTTGATTGCTCTTTCTTTCGATTGAGCGTTGGTACTTTTGGAGTCTATCTCTGTAGGCGTGCAAAACAATAGAGCCACTGCTCTTCGGGGTGATGAGTTGTACAATTCCTTACCCCAGCTTCAAAGGAGAATTGTTGCATGAATCAATACAAACTCCTCAGTCAGCTGACCTTCTATTTCGTATATTAGAGCATAAGAACTCCGTAACGGCAGAGAGGGGTTGAAAGCCACTTGAATCTAAGTAGAGGGGCTTCGCCTCGAATCCAAATGATTTCTCTTCTTCTCTTAAGATATTTCAAGTTAGGACTTGATCGAGGGATCAATTGACTCCGAAACATAAAGTAACAAGACCATAACCCTGTTCCCCCGCCTTAAAGGATCCCAACTCATCACCGTCATCTCCAACTTATCGTGGATTTAAGGTGCATTTGACTATTAAAAAAACTTATTTGGAGACCAAGGCGAGGGGTCATCTTCGGCAACCAACCGGGGTTATGTGGATCCGGCCTCCCTGCCACCCCCCTGCCCGCACCCTCCATAATGGAAGTACATAGAAACCTTGATCTGTTTACTTCCTCCTTTAATAAGATCGGGATGAAGAGTGAACTTTTACTGGACCTCGAGGATCGCCTTAAACTTGAAACTGCCTCAGAAGCAAAGAGAGGCAAAATAATAGAATTTATGGAGATCTTGGCCTTTGATGAAGATGAACTGATATACTGGCATTGTCTTCGAACTCCGTATCCTAACTCAGGGAAAACTATCTCTAGATGTCAAAGTGAAAAGTCGAATTGATCTGTGCATCCCTCTATTCCAATAGAAAATGTTAGTCTTCATCCATGAGATCGGGGTATCACTACCAGTAAGGGCCCGCTTCCATAATAGTCTTTGAAACCTCTCCTTCACGTTCGATGTACGATCCCGGATACCATGACTTGCCTTCAAATGGGCTTCACCTTCAAAGGAGAGTAATCGATATGCAGACAGCAAGGCCAATGAAGATCAAATTTATCGGGGTCTGAGTAGTGTTTTGTCCTTGAGTCCTCTATATGCCTCTCATGTCCTTCTTTCCCTCGCTTGGGACTCACTAGCACACTTCTTGTTGCTTTCGTGCTTGATGGCTTCTGATGAACCAATGATAGAGATCCTTCCCTAACAGCTGTTGTCCAATTCGTCCCTGAGAGTGAGAGGAGTCGTAGGAATTCACATTGCCTTTCACGGCTTGGAATTCCTATTGTATAGAATAAATGTATTGGGCAATGCCTTTCTTTTCTTGAATTCAAAAATTCTCCACCTTTTCTCAGCTTGACACCTACTTTAGAACCATCCTTTTCTCAGTACGACAAAGCTTCCTTGTAAACTAAGGCTAAGGCACGCTCGATAGCAAGAAGCTAGTGACTTCTTTCAGGTCATTAACTATAACTTGCATGAGGTATCATAGTGGGGCGTGTCTTCTGTTCGGTTCTTGGGACCGCATATAAATAAAATAGGGGAAAGCCATTTTATTCCCTTGAAGTTTGTTCGGTTGGGAAAGCCAAAACTCTTGTAAACCAGCTTGATAAAGGGTATTGGTAGGGACAGTCTCAGTACCACTGAAAGTGCGATAGTCCTTCAAGCAAGGGACTTGGGCAAACAAAGTCCTTACTCGTATTCCTCCAAAAACTCCTGTATCGTATAGAGCTTTTTCCTATCCTTTCCGCATAGACTTGCTTCGCACCTGTATCAAAAAGACAGTTGAGTTTTACTCTTCAGTAAGAATGATAAAGTATTTCGCAAGCTTGAATCCCTATAAAAAGTCCGTCCCAACAATTTACCCTGAAAAGAAAAAAAATGGGGTAGAAGTTAAGTTTCTACTGAAATGAGTAAGATCCTTTTGAATAGAAGATGCCCATGAAAAAGAATTTTTTAGAGGAAGATTAAAAAAATGCGGATTTCCCTATTGATTAACCTCTGAAGCATATAAGATCCAAAGAAGTCTATACCTGCAGATGAAAAAGGAGCTTCTACGTGAACATTTCTAACAGTTGTTTCTCCTCCAACAGCCAAGTAACTAGCACTGGTTATTCCAGCAAGAGCTCTTAATCTAACAGAACTAGTACCGTCAACTCCAATTGTAGCAGCGGGAATGTCTTCACCACCACATATTGCATTAAGATCTTCTATTCCATCAACGGTGAAAATGGAGAGCAGGATCGGAATATAATAGCTTGAACCGCTTAGGCTCTTTGCACCTAAATAAATAGTATACACGCAAAAAAATAAGACGCGAAACTTATTGAGTCATAGCCTTCTAAGACATTCTTCTCCAACTCACTCAATCGATAGGTTGAGGCAACCAACTGGAAATCGACCAAAAGGACCTGTCAAGCCTTATAAGTCAAATCATGCATCACATATCATCATGCATAGCTTATTAGTTGTAGTAGCTGCATAGGAAACATAAAGCATATAGTACTTTTCTCCATTGTCTTGCATCAAATGGATGTCTCTCCTCTCTCAAAGCATGAGAGCTTCAAGCTTGGAAGATCAAGAAAAGCGAGAACGGGAACTCCTAGAGCTGATGAAGAATAGAAAAAGAAAGATCTCAAGGCTCTGGGAATATACCACTCCCGATACTCTTCCTCTGTCACCTCTATCTCCAAACCAACGGTTTGATATGATGAATTGAATATCATTACCGGTGATTAAAATTTCATCAATATATACTAAAATAAAAAATACAATAGTTTCCACGTCGACAAGTAAAAAGGGAATGCCTGGGATTGAAGAAAATGAGCATCCACAGAAGCAAATTTGGCAAACCCATTTTGGGACGCTTGTTTAAGTACATAAAGGGACTGATTCAGGCAGCAAACTGAGTTCCCCCCGTGGTGAATATCCGTGAGGGAGAGACATGTATACTTCCTTTTTTGAACATGTTATGGCTTTACACTCTAACTCACCTTCACAACTCTAGGTGTCGTCGCGCCTAAGTAATCATTCTTTTTCCACTGTCTGCTTGCAGTAGGGGGTCTCGTAGTTGGTTAATCCAGGACCAGGACCGATACTTTGCTTAGCAAACACATCTTCACATTGCCTTCCCTCCAAATATGTCTCAATTCACACCTCCAATCCCTTCTCATTAGCTCTCTGATTCTCAAGACAATATTGAAATGTGGATCCTCAGGCCCAACCATTGTGCAACTTCTGTATAGAACCCAGGGAGTCCTTATCTTCCTGAAGAGTTAATGAGCGTGGGATATAGATTCAAAAGTGATATGTGTTTGGTCTTCTGTACCTCCACCTACAGGGCTTGTTGTGCCCACCATCTTTATCTTTGTCTCCCTGTCCTAGCGGGGTCCGCCTCTTATTCAACATTCCTATACTGATCTAATTTGGATTAAGATTCCAAAATCTCTCAATATATCACGATTACCCTCTATCGTCCAGTCCATGGCCCGGTCTTTATTTTGAAAAAGTCTTGCAAGAGACTTTTAAACAGTTCTTTTCGGTCTTTCGGGTCCGCTTTCCATATCAGGTGACGCGGAGAAAGCGGCTAAGAGCAAGAAGAAGTTGGTTTGTAATCAACACTATGGGGGTTCTTGAGATAACCATGTTGAAGATATAAGGATAGGCTAAGCGTGTCCAGTGCACTACGAACAAAGAACGGAATAGAAGGGGCCTAACCAGTCCTTCGTTGATCCCATTGACGGATAGAACTCCTCTAATGAAGTATGTAATACATCCTAACAAGAAGCAGACTAAGACAGTGATTCGGATCTTACACCTTCCACCAGCCTCTTACAATAGGGGATTTTTATTCGAGTTGCTTTCCTTCGTGTTGGTAGTGGTACCTACCTGCTAAGCTATCCCCTTTTATTCTATACTCCATTTATTGCCCGACCTGAGGAGGGCCCAGCTTTCAAGGGGAGTGAAGTAATGGGATTTAGGATGTCACTAGGAAACTAACCCACCTTTCCGATACAACTTCTTTCTACTTCCAGAACTCGTAATAAAGGAAGAAAAGAAGAGCTTGATCCACTCGAAGAGTTTCCCACCCGGACTGTGACTTCTTTATGATCCCCAATCCCAGCTTGGACTTCCCGTGTAAAGAGTTTTATCCCAGATTGGATTCATTTTGTTTTAGCCCGACACTTCTAAACTATAGGCGTAAAGCAGGTCATAAACCCACAGTTTTGTCACAGCTTTGGAATTGGAATCCACATGCTAGACGTGAGGCTTCTTGTCGAGGCACAACTTTTATTCCACGGTTTTACCATCACCTTATCATGTTCCACTAGTCGTACTTTCTACTGTCTTTGTGTTCCAAGGCTTTATATCTATCTTAGCAGCCCTTCTTCTTCTTGTGTGCCATGATGGTATGGAAGATGCATTTTCTCTTGACGTTGCAGGGCACTTCTTTGACTAAAGAAACAAGGTCTTTAGGAGTTACACCGGTTTGCCTTCTGGCTTTACTGAATGGACTGAGATCGAGGAACAGCTATCGTGCTATTGGCTTTTAACTGAATTGCAACTTTCTAGCTCTTAGCTTGACTACCTCTACCGAGAAGCCCTCTCTCGCTTCAGCCCAACCAATTCACAAACAATGAAAAGAAGTCCTCAAATCCTAAGTACACTAAGTGGGTAAGATGAAACAATTGCTCGTTAGCTGGATCAACGCCACCTCCGGATGGAAAGGACAAGGAGTTTTCGAATGTCAATCTCTTTTCTTTTATGCTGCATGCAGCTACCTTCATTGGCACATTATTCGCTCTGCTACAACAAACGAACTAAATGGCAGACCATCGAGAGTGAGTGAACGGCTAGCCAAAGCTTCTCGTTTGGGAAAAATCGTGGTGGAAATGCGGTTGAAAGCTGAAATGAGACGACAAAATGAGTGAAAGAAGTTACTGAAAGTAAAACCCCTTTCGTTGTGTTGGGAAACATGGGAGTACAAACTCGGTTTACCGTACAACACACACAACTATTAACGTTCTTTCTCAATTATGTTTGGAATGCACAATGTTGTTCAACCTTTCCCTTTGTCTTTACTACTCAATCGGAGGGCTTATGGACGTTTTCCTATTTATTTCTGTCTTATGTCGCTAATGGTCGCTAAGGCCACTTTAGGTGCAAGTTCGTATTGTTTAGTTTAAAGCAATAGAGGGCGCCTTCACTTTGTAAGGCATGGACCTATGCCTTACTCACTCCGGGAAGTACTTCTTCGATGCAGCTCACACATTCCTATTCAACTCTTCCAAATCTATGAGTGAGATTTCAACTCTCTGAAATGTAGGGTATCTTTCCTACTATCGGTTCCTTTCATTCGAGTCGAATAAACCCCACTTAAGGTTTGTTACCCAACGGAATGGATTATGCTTTTCTTTCCCACCGGTTTAAGAGCGTTGTTTTCAACCCCATGAGGAGTCAGTCAATGCACGATGAGAAACTACCAACCGGTAACCAATTGACGTCAGATTCCGGTAAAGTAAAAAGCACCTTTACCTTTAGTTGGAAATAAATATAGGTTGGATTTCCACTTCTATAAGCAAACTCAAACCACAAACGTTATCTTTCCTACCGATGAGTTACAGTTAAACACCATATTCACTATATTGTTAGTGACGCTTATCACGCTTTCAATCGGTTAAACGCATTGTCTTACCCATTGAACTTATTACTTTCCGCTTTTCAGTCTGAAATTCAGATTGTGACCTACCGCTCAGAGCAATCAAGCTCAGAGAGCACTACAGGGCGGTGGCTTATAGTTGTCCATTATCTAATCGAAAAGACGTGAAGTAAAGACGTGTTCTCATTATATGTAATTTAAAGTCGCTTTTAACAATATAAGGTACAGAACCCCATGTCGATTTTATCAATACCCTATTACCTTGAAAGATAGATTAGTTTGACTCCCTTCAACCCGGGCAAGCAATTAGTCCCTCTACGGTACCGCCTCTTTAAACGCAGAATACCTAAACAATCGGAATAGAAGTCCTATATTCACCTTTCTTGAATTGGCTTTCTGTGGTGACTCATCAGATTATAGATTGAAACCTTTAGCGAAGGAATTTAAATAGGCTTTTTAGAACTGTACCCCTAAAGCTGCGAATATAGGTCAGTGCTTTCCTTTCTTTTCTCTTCGCTGTTGTCCTTATTGTATTGTCATATTTCTAGTGGGATGAAAACAATGCTTTCATAATTTGTACATCACTAGTCCCGATACCGCGTCTTATCCGCTTTTCCATGGAACTATCAATATACCGAATAGCTGATGGGGAACTACACTTTTCGTAACTATACTAATAAGGGTTGGGGAATGAAAGCGCAGAAGTGAAGTAACGAAAGCGGTTTCCTAGGCTTTCAAAAATGTGTTTTTCATTCCAACCTTTTTAGAACGGATAGGCGCTTGGTACCTGTAAATACACTTTTTAGAATGATTTTGTGCTGAGTCTCGTAAAGGGGACTTCTTTTTCATTTTGATAGGTACGGTAGGAATATACCTAGGAAGGAAGCAGAAGTTTCATACAAAGGTGCCTTGAACAGGCGGGGAAAAGACGTTTAAATTGGAGGGAAAACCTGCCTTTCCCAAATTCACCAGTCTAAAGTGAAGAAGTGATCGATTTCTTAATCTTTAAATTGCGTAAAAAAAATAATGAAACGGATGTTTTATTGCCAACCCATCTCTTTCTTTCAATCGGATTTCATGTGTGAAGCATCTATCTCTCTCAAGACCTCACCTTCGTGACCTCCTAACGGAGGAGAGATTGATGTCATGGCTAGCAATAAAATCTGGAATCTCCGACAAAGCATCTAAGATCGGACAATTGTGTAGATGAGAGAGTGGGTCGGACCTTGCTCTTAAGGGTCGAAAAAAGACCTAGCTACTTTCTTTCCTTGGAAAGACCAGATCTACGGTCACACATCAATGAATGAGCCTCAACCTAGACATCGAACTCCTAGCTCTTGAGCTTATTTACTGTTGAAAAGGGTACTATTCGTACCTTGGCATTTTTCGATTTCTTATGTAGATCTTTGAATGCTTCTGTTGTTCCTGCCTAGCGTTGAGGCCATAAGGCTTCCTTGTAAATAAGTTCGAATTATAATAAAGTAACGGTTTGGGAGAGCCTATGCGGAAGCCTTTTTTTCTTCTTCAGCTTGCTTTCCTGCGTCTCTTACGATGGCTTGCTTGCAAACGTAACGAGTAGAGGGAGGGCTTGCTACGAGCTTCCGGTGGACCAAGTTCTTATAAAACAACGTATTTTCTGATCTACGTCTCGTGCAAGATGTTGGGTGGCATAGAACTACTAGTAATTAATCCATCTGCTGATTTAGAAATCAGAGTCTCAATTGACTAGCATCGCACTTCACTCCAAAATTCCTCAAAGAAAGCAAGCAGCAAGTAAGTCTGCGCATAGCATACTCTCTCAGTTCTTCTCTTTTTACGACCGGTCGAAGGGGAATGGGCCAACTCGAAATGGACCAATTCAAGAAAAGGGTCAAGATATGGTGCTGCGGTCAGAACAAGGAATGTTTTCTAGGAGGGTAATGCAAATAGTGATATATCTCAATAGTTAACGGTAAGGAATAGGCGAGAGGAAAAGTGTTGTTTGCAAGCGAACCCAATAATGCCAAGAGGCGGAGAGACTTTCAAAAAAGCCTGCACCCACTGGGAAAAAGGAATAATATACCTTGCTAGAGTTTCCCGATAAGGGGTCTTAAACAACATAAGAAAAGGCTTCACCGACTGCTTTATCCACAAGAATGTCATAAAGGTTCTCTCCGGTCTTCCTCAAAAAGACAGCTTTAGAGCACAAGTCAAACTCATGATAGGCGAGCAAAATCACGCACACATGGTTTAGCGGTTTGTTGTGCTCTGTGATCTTGTTCTTCTCCAAGACCCGATGTTTCATCTACTTCTTTAGCTTAGTAGGACTTCAAACACGCGCAATTGTGTGAAAGATTTCCCAATTTCATTGCAAGGGATGACCGGGCGACTCCTCTAAAGGGATTCGCTAATGGCACAAGAGAGAAATTACCAATTAACAATACTGATTCCGGATGCCCGATGCCAAAGGACAAAAGACCCATTCCCGAAAACAAATAGATGACGACATAGTCAGAGTCTCTAATATAAATAGAATACGTTAAGTTACATATGTAAACATCAACTAGACTTCGGTGGTTAACAAACACCTACTTCATTGAAACATCAAATCCGGCGTAGTATGAGTTCGACATTAGTAAACGAAGAATTGGGTAATATCAAATCCTATGTCCAAAAGTAGAGCATCATTATCTGATCAGGCTAAAGAAAGACTTCAGGCCAAATTAGATATGAGGAAAGATTGAAACGACAAGAAAAGTGCTTAGTGAGGAGACAGCACCGGAGGGAGGAAATTCTCGCGAATAAGGAAGCACGTCGACTCTGAAAGAAAGCTCCCGACAAGGAAAGAGAAGAAAAGAACCAATGACATCATCCCAAGCCGATTGCTTCTCTCGAGATATTAGTGAAGAAGGAAATGCTTTGTCTATCGATGTAGTTCCAATTCTTCGATGTCCCTCGGAGACTGACAAGAATTTGTACTAACAAAGTAGTAGAATGGGATTGATGATGAGAGGGCAAAAGCCCCCTGATCTCCTGGTTTGTGAGCCGGGTTCAACCCTTTTTTTTTCTTAGCTGCTCTAGATTCTATTCTAGATGCTACTTACTTACATATTCCGTTTTATTTCAAAAGGTAGCCCATCTATATAGCATAGCTGAAAGCGGACAAAAAGGGTTGTTCCCATAGATTTACGTAGGCTTAGCTTAGCCCCTCTCTGTAACTAAGGATTCAATCCAGTCCCAAGCGTCCCAGGATTGAATTTTCCGGTTTTTTATATCAGCGAGCTAGACCCCTAAAATGCTCGGCACTTTAAGTTGGGGAAACCAATCCTCCCTGCTCATTCCTAGGTCTTTTCTTCTTTATATTTTGCCTTATTTCATTTACTGATTTCTGTAATTCATTTCTCTTTTATGAATAGTTGGTTGTGTTGGATGATTGGTGGTAGTTTGAAGGACGAATGCCGGAGGGCAGCTTTTTAGGGTGGGCACTCTGTGCGATATTTTTTATGTTTATGTATGTATTTATCTGTAGTTGGATCAGCCCTTTTGTTTAGTATGTCGAGGGTGGATCAATGAATGACTGATTTAGCTCTATCGACAGAGGCCCCGCCTACAGTTTTGGCCCTTGCTTCAAGCTCTGCTCTGGGAGAATGGCCCCACCAGATGTGATCGACGTTACATCTCGACCTGTTCATGCTACGGAGCGAACACCTACTTTAAGGAGAAAGAAATCCTTTCCTAAAGTGAAAGTGAATTCAAGCCGGTACATCATAAATAAAAAGAGAGGCTTCAGTTTCTTGCTTATCTATGGAATATCGCATTGTTTCTAGACCTTCCAAAAAAGAATTTTATTATACGGAAATAAGGGAGACTGTGACTCTCCCCCTTTATGTGTTCTATATCAAAGTCAAAGAGGGTCTTGACATCTTTCTTAAGGGTTTCTTTCAACGCCTTACAATTTGTTCTCATCAGCAACCTCTGGTGTTAGATGTAGATTTGGAACTTTAGGATGGACTTCACCGCTTTTATTTTAAAGGGAAAGAGGAAGCCCAAACGTCAACTTCATTGATGAAGACCAAGAAGATATTTCCCAATAGCGGTCCTCCTTTTGTCAAAATTATAGAGCAGGTATTTATTCCTTTCCTTCAAGTTCTACTGCATCTTTCGGTCAAGTAAACCAAGCTCACAGAAAAAAGGTAATCTTTTAACCCGATGTATCGTACTCTCTCGACAAGGTCATCATAAGAAAATACGGAAAAATCTTTCCAAAGTGAGAGAAAGAAGGAAGGCACGCTACAACTAACATAACATCCAGCTGAAAAACGTTAGCTATCTAGGCTAGCGCGCAATGGCTTTCTCTGATAAGGGCTTGCTTTTTTAAGCTCCGCCCAACCTATACAAGGTGTTGCTCGCTTTCTCTCAGCCACTAGTAGCTTATGTAGTGGTCGGCATTCCTACGTGCTCCTCCTCCCCCCCCCCCCCTCCTATGTAAGACATTTCACTGTCAAAGTAGCAATTTAGATATTAGTAACAGAGTGATTAGATCACCGGACCCCTTTTAAATGTATGCTTCATTACATTCTCTTATCCAAATTACAACCCCAAATTGATGACATAAAATACATTTTTGCAGCACCTTTAACAAGTGAAGGCCTACGCAATAGTCAACAACAACCAGATAGGGTATGCCTGTAGAACAATTAAAACTCAGCATATCGCCACAACCCTCTTTACCAATCCCAAAATAATAATAATCAAATCCTAACCATGATCTTTAAGCCATTAATGCCATAAAAAATATGTGTAGTACAATCTTATAATTGTTGAATATAACCATAATAAATTGACTCACCGCTTCCGATAACCATTATATTAGTTTGTTCAATAATTACATTTAGAGTCATGTCTTTTAAACTTTCTGGAGCTTGCAATACTTTATCATGTCTTTTCAATAACAATAAGTCTCCTTATAGACAAAAAGTTGAACCAAAAGAAACAATTTGAAAGTTTTTTCAATCCAATAATAGAACCAACATTATACTTATTTCTCTTCCAGACATATGCATAACAATCACACACAAAGAAATCATTTTCAAATTTCGAGCAACAACAAATAACAAAATACTTCAAAAACAGCCCAACATCACATAAATACCAAATTACAATTTTCTAGCCGTCTATTTGAGTTCTCTCTTAAATAGCATAGCTATAAGTTGGACTCACTCAATAAAATGAGGGTGAGAATTATTACCTCAAAACAGCAGCAACACCACACAAATAATGAGACTCCTTCACCATGAAGAATCCTTTACATAAAAACAAACGATGAGGAAAGAAGTAACACAATCTCTATGAACGTTCCGAGGTCACGTTGAAATATGGTATATATTTGCTTGGATGATAGGATAACCTTTAGAGAATATTGAGGACTATTTTCTTCTTAATCTAGTCGAAAAAATGAGTTAAAACAAAGCTAAATTTAATCTTATAAAGCAAAACTGACATACGAGCAAGGGACCTACCTTCACGCGCCTGCTTGCGTAGTCTCACTAAACTCCAAATATCTCTCAATTCTAAAGTCGCATAAACAAATCATTTAATGCATTGGAAAGTACACTCGTTGACGTTCGATTCTATAGATTGGGGTTCTTTTAAAGCTTTATACATTTGTAGATAATCTCCGATACATTATACCAAAATTTCATTTGGTGACTATATCACCGTATAAAACATCTAATTAGCACATAGGATACTCTTTGTCTTATCTCCGAAGGTACCGGTTAACCTAAACGTTCTGAATGGGTGGGGTGTTAGAATAGATATTCTTTAACTCAAACTTGTTTAAGGACATCCTTTACCCATGACATTACTCTACTGCTTCAAATTCAGAAGGCATACCAAGCTCATACGCCACCTTGCCAATCCTCCAAACAATCGTATATGGACCTACCAACTTGGAATCAACTTATCTCGACTTCTTGTTCTTGACGAACCACATGATAACCTTCCTAGGCAATACTTTCTGGAAAACACAATCTTCTACGTCAAACTCTAAGAATGTTAATCGAAACTGGAACAAACATCTAATCTTCCATAAATCCATGCCCACGTCGATAACAAAGTCAAGGATCTCTCTATATCACGTCTACAAATTCTGATGACCAATAATCTCAACTGCAAAGCCTCAGTAATTCCTCTTGAGCATCAAAGAAAATCAAAGCGCAATTTCAATTTCATACATACTTATAACTCAGCTCTATAGCACGATCAATAAATTGAAAGAAATGTTACCAATCCTAAATGCCTTATAGCCTCTTGATTATAAGTGTGGTGCACAACACACCTATAAAAAACAATCTAGAAGACACTGCTTGTGGACTCTCTAGGACATGACCTGCTCTAATACCAAGTTTGTCACGCCCCAAAAACTAGAGGATACATGACTAGTACTCGACACCCTATGCAATCGAGTTAGTCACTGAAACATACCAATTGACTTCACTAAGGGCCTAGAAAGTCAGGCAGAATAACATTTAAATTATTAAACCTGGACCATTAGGGTCATAACCTTAATAACAACTCATATTAAAATTGGTAGACAAGACAAAAATTAATAAACTACTAGTTGTTTGATGAGGCCGCAATTAAGGACACACAAACATACAAACATATTTTTACATTACAAGCCGATATGGCTAAAAATTTAAAGTTGCAGAATGAAACCCAGAATATTATGTCCACAATAGCCTCTATGACTGACAAGCCTTTGGGACAAGGCTTGGACTATACACAAATTGCACAACAACAATAAAAATCTTCTGATAGCCCCAGGATAATATGGAGCTTACCAACTCACAACTGAACCAGAATCTTAACGGGTGGGTCACTCGCACAAAAAAAAAGCAGTGTCTCCAGGCAAAGGGACGTCAGTACGAATAAAAATATACTAGTATGTAATTTAGAAAGTAGTGTTACAACTGTTACACTAAAAGAGTAATAGAGATACTACCTGAAACTGAAACTCTAGTAGTATCCTTGATTGTCATTGGGCCGCCCTACTATTCAAATATGCATGATATGCTCGTTTAATCGTATGTACTGAATATATATATATATATATACCCAACCAAATGCTAGCAATGGTGGTAACTTTCGGTAATGAACTGACATCATATTCGCCAACTTCTGGCCATCTGTGTCTCATGCTATAAATATGAGCAATTGGCCTCATATCTCCCGATATAGTTCGAAAATAGAATACATAGCATGTAATGTCATAGATTTATAATGCACGTTTGTTTTCTGAATCATGTTGTCAATCATGGCTCTCTGGTAATTTGTCCTCCTAATCTCGTGTTCACAGTTAAATATCTCATATAACTTTATGCTCGTAGATTAAATTAGAACACTTCAACAAAATTATGAAAGGTAACTTAAATCTAAGAATATTCAAAAAGAGTATAAAGTTCATCACTTTGTATCTATATATGTTCCTTAGTAGCTAGTTCCTAAAATAAAGTATTTCAGAAAAACTCGTACTATAGTAGTTTAAACATACAATTTGCATTTAAGAGTTTTGGAGATCGACATATTATTTTAAAGTTTTTCAGATATATAAATTAGTGGGAAAGTAATACTGATTTGAAATTCATATTTCCATCCCTAATATTTTTAAGTTACTACATCTAAAGAAGAATAAGAACTTGTATACATGGAACAGAATTCATAAAATAACATAACGAGGCCGAATACCCTATCTAACTGAACGAGTGAAATATAAACATAATGGAGCCACAAAAATATTACTCTTGAAACATTAATTTATTTCACAAAATGTCTTTCTATTCAAAGAGTAGTAAGACAATGTTTGATTATTTAGGATACAAATATTCGTGCTGAAAGGAAGTATAGTGTTGTGCCTTAACATAACTCAATTCTTGGTCATGTTGTATCAATATGGATCGTACACCTTCTTTACAGTATGTAGTCTACAGAAAATCATGTCACACAACTACTACAGGAACAAATATTAACACTTCACTGTCAAAGAAGCAATTTAGAGATTAGTAGCAGGGTGATTAGCTCGCTGGACCCTTTTTAAATGTATGCTTTATTACATTCTATTCTCCAAATTACAACCCCACATTAATGACATAACATACATTTTTGCAGTAGCTTTTAACAAGTGGAGTCCTAGGCAATAGTCAACAACAACCAGATAGAGTATGCCTGCAGAATAATTAAAACTCGGGGTATCGCCACACCCCTCTGTTCCTATCCCAAAATAATCATAACCAAATCCTAAACACGAGCTTTAAACCATTAAATCCATAAAAATATCTGTAATAGAGTCCAATAATTGTTCAATATAACCATAATAAATCGACTCACCGCTTTTGATAACCATTATTCTCTTCATAAGCAATAAGAGGTTAAAAGTTAAAACCTTACATTAAACTTTCTGGAGCTTGCAGTACTTTATCATGTCTTTTCACTAACAATAAGTCTCCTTAAACACAAGAAATTGAACCAAAAGAAACTATTTGAATGTTTGCAATGCAACAATATAACCAACATTAGACTTATTTATCTTACACTTAATTACTCATCAAAACTTCTACTTCTCTTTCGTACATATGCATAACAATCAAACACAAACAAATCATTTCCAAAATTCCAGCAACAACAACATAAGAAAATACTTCAAAAATAGCCCAACATCACATAACTATCAAATTACGATTTTTCAGTCGTCTATTTGTGTTCTCGCTTATATAGCATAACTCTAACTTGGACTCACTCAATCAAATGAGGGTGAGAATTATTACCTCAAAGAAGCAGCAACACCATACAAAAAATGAGACGCCTTCATCGTGAAGAATACTTCAAATAACAACCAAAGATAAGGAAAGAAGTAACACAATCTCTATGAACATTCCAAGGGTGAAACCACATTTAAATCTTGTATATATTTACTTGGATGATAGGGGAACCTTTAGAGAATATTGAGGACTACCTTTACGTGTCTGCTTGCGTAGACTCACTAAACTTAGTATATCTTTGAATTCTAAAGTTGTATGAACAAATGGTTTAGTGTGTTGGAAAGTACACTCTTAGCCATTCGATCCCATATATTGGGATTCTTCTAAAGCTTTATAATTTGGAGAAAAGCTCTGATACATTCCAACCCAAATTTCAGAAGGTTTATCAAAGAAACTTACTCTAACCTTTGCCAAATTTTATTTCCCAACTTGCTTGACTTCAAAACATAACTTATGGTCAATGGGTGACTACATCACCTTATAAAACATCCTTATTAGCACATAGGATACTCTTTCTCTTATCCCCGAAGGTATCGGTTAACTTAAACGTTCCGAACTAGTGGGGTGTTAGAATAGACATTCTTTAACTCGGACTTATTTAAGGACATCCTTGACCCATGAAATTACTCTAATTCTCTCATTTTTACCAGCCATTTACAAAATAATTCTCCAGAAATGATATCCCAAGTCCTACAAGCCTCATACACTCATGCATTGATACACATATTATGCAAAAGAATCACAGTGTCTCACAATTATGATCAGCCAAAAATTTTACTGTAGCAAAAAAGTGGTAGCTACTTTAGAAATTATTACCATAATTGTTGGCACTTGTAGCAAATAAAGAGTCAGCTTTGTCCATTAAATTTTTGTGGCTATACATTTTTACGAATTTCTAAATAGCTATTCACATTTTTGTGACTACTAGATAATAACTACAATTTTTGTGTCTGTAGTTTAGATTTTATAGCTATAAATATATTTTGATGTAGTGATTAGTCACAATAACTTTAATAAAAGATTAAGCTTCATGAAAAAGGACGCAGAGAACTTTGAGAATTGAAACACACTTCATAAGAATAATTAATGTATTAGAATTCGACTACCCTATGACGGAAAAAATACCTACAAATAATTATGGTAGAAAAATATATTTTACTTACTAAAGAATCAAATGTCATGAATTCAATCATTCTAGCAGCGTTATAGTTGTGGACTAAGAGGTGCAAAAGTAGTAATGTAATTGAAATCAATTTTCTTTGGTTATTGTTTATTATTTTGGTTCCTTGAAATTAAGTGTTTTGTTTTAAAAGATGTGAATAGAAAATGAAGAGTGGTGACATTAGTGGAAAGTGTGACTTTTGTGAAAAGTCGTGATTATTATGAAGAGTTTGGATTTTTGTAAAGATTTGTAATTTTTATGAAAAATTGTGACTTTTAAGAAGGGTTAAATAAGAATCCTGCTATCTTAGTGTGCCATAGATTCGGATCTAAGATATATATATATATATATATATATATATATATATATATATATATATATATATATATATATATATATATATATATATATATATATTAATTCTTATTTTATCATCAATTATGATTCAAGTTTTGATATATTAAGGCGTGTAATAAAATAAGCAAGCGTATAGTATCATATGAATATCATTATATATGTGATATTTGGAGAAATTGAGAGTTAACCCTAGGTTTAAATTAAGGAACTTGATTTTAGGTTTGTGTAAGTTGTTGAGTCTAGGCTAGACCTATAATAATATGGTTGTTGTTAGTTTTTAAAACTTATTGTGATTAATTATTTGAATAGATTGCATTAATTTGGATGCCCAACGAAAGGGGAAGACTCAAAAGTCAGAGTGACTGTTCGATGATTTGAGGCAAGTGAATTTCTAAACCCTTGTTAAATGTGTGAAATTCGTGTATTTTCTTGTAGTATGTGTTTGGGGGTAGTGAGACTTGGTGATGGGCTCACTTGTCTATATTGATTAATTCTAATGATGTAAAAATGGTAATAAAAGGCAATGTGATTTATTGTTTGTGTGTGATGTGTTGAGAATGATTTGAAAGGCTTATTGAATCATGCTGATGTTGTATCATGATTGTGTTGTGGTGAATCGTGCAATGTTATGAAAATGGTCATCTCCTTATTATTTGTGTAAACATGTCATTGCATTATTTTGAGACATGGTTGTTTACAAGTGTTATGAATTGAGAAAGAACAAGAAAGTAAAGAGGATGTACCATTTTGAGGGAATAGCGCATGCCGCGATGGATAGTATATTTCGAGGGACGTATTGCGCTTCGCGATAGTTACTCTTACGAGGGTTGTATCGCTCTCCGCGATGAATGCATGTATAGATATGTCTCCCCAGAGAGACAGCGGGTGTGTATCACAAGGTCAGACATGCATCACTATACTTTACATTGCATTGCACATATTTATCATTAGTGAACTTGATGTTAAGTGTCTTCCTGTGGAACTTTGGTTGATGAATATTGAGCTTATTGGTGAGGATATGTAATTGTTAGAATGTTGTCGTTGAATTATGTGCCATGTGAATTATGAACTTTTAGATTTGGTTGGTTATAAGAACATTGTAGTTGTGAAACTTTGATTGGTGAATATTGAGTTTGTTATTGAGAATATGTGATTGTTAAAGTGTTATTGTTGAGATATGCGCTTGTAAATTGTGAACTGCTAGGTTGGGTTGGTTTTACACAGGTTATAGTTGTGGAGCTTCGGTTGGGGTGTAAGGAGTACATGTATTCTATTCCCTTAGCTTGTGCTTAGAGGCTTACTTGCTAAGTACCGTGTGGTTTGGTACTCACGCCTTGCTATTACATTTTTTTGTAGGTTACTGGCCCGAACCATTGTGATATTTTCTCTTCTCCTTGTCTGAGGCTTCTTGTGAAGGTTTGTAGTTAGCTGCTTGTCATTCTAGTGGACCTTCTTTCTCCTTAATAATGATCTTGTTCTATTCTAGAAACAATGTCATTTGAGATTTATGTTATTTTTTTTTAATCAATTGCAATGCTTTTAAGGTTTGTACACGTGACAACCAGATTTTGAGGAGTATTTTTTGAGTTTATTATAAAATTTTCTATTTTATTGTAATGGTTGAGTTTAAGGCTGACTTGTCTTGGTGGAATGAGACGAGTGTCATCACGTCCATTTTCGAATCTTGACACATATTCTTTAACAAAGAGCTCTATCATCACAACACCCAAAAATAGAATCTAATATCTTTAAATGACCATTTCAACTATAGCCTCAAGATCCACACCTTTCATTAACAAGGTTGGTGTCTACATTAGAAGTAAAAACTTGTTGCTTACATCCTTAAAAGAAAAATCATTAATAAGGACCAGTGAAAAGGCATTAAGTTTCTTTGGGGGTAAGAGCTATTGTATTCTCTTAAAATTTTACTTCAATTTGTTTCTCTTCATCTAAATCTGAATTTACCATCAAAGTAAGAGTGTGTTCATCTTCTAAATCTTCTATAGCAAGGAGAAATTAATTTCTGGCTAATCATCATTTATGTCTTCAGTTGATGTGTATCTCATTTCTCCAGATGATCTATTCATAGTAGTTCGAAGCCTAAACGGTAAAAAAATTATTTAAATTTAAAAAAGGGCATATCCAAAAAAAATTAACCAAAGGGGCAAAATCGCTAGTGGGTTACTAATTTTGTTTTGACTCTGTTACTCTGTTAAACAATCAAATTTGCTGACCTACAAGCGATTTTGTCCATTTTTTTCCATTTTTAAAAGAAAATCGTCGTCAGTGCAGCGTTTTTGGGGAAAAGTTTTTTAAAAAAACAAAATAAAAATGCTGCAATGGCAGCGATTTTGGTGAAACTTTTTTTTCCTTTTAGTAGCATTTGTCTTTTCACGTTACTGATAAAAAATAGTAAATTAATGAATGTAATTTATAATTATCTTTACGCTTATAGAAAACCACTTAAAGATTGAAAATAAAAACTTTCACCATAATCGCTACCAAAGGAGCGATCTTTAAAAAAAATATTTTTTCGCCAAAAGTGCGCCATTAAAAAAATTCTTTTTTACTAAAATCGCAGCTATTTTGTTTCTTTCAAAAAAAAAATTTCCAAAAATGTTGCAGGGACAACAATTTTTTTTTTAACAAATTAGGCAAAATCGCTGGTAGGTCAACAATTTTGTTGTATAACGGAATAACAACGTGAAAACAAATCTCTACCCCACCAACGGTTTATCCCCTTTGATTAAAAAAATAATATGCCCTTTTGAAATTTTTATCAATTTTTTCCCCTTTAGACTCGAAAATCCTATTAATAGCTTTGTTTGCTTCTTAGATGGTCATCATGTTGTTTGTAGAGACTCGTTGATCTCTTCTTGTCTCTTTCCCTATTTCTTGGGAGTATTTGTATAATTTCTCCTTTGAAATCCTTAACATTTACTCAAAAAAATATTGTCATCTATAGCTCATTAATCATATCATATTTTCATCTTCAATTTCAAAACTTGAAGACCATATGTTCCTCTCCTTTTGTTCTTCACCAAATACACGCTTCTAAGTCTTCCTTGGGTTTATAAGTTGTTAAATTTTTAATTTTTATTAATAGTAGAGCATGATGAAATTCGATTGAAAACATCAAGTACAATTTCACAAATCAATATTTTCTCGAATTTGACATTATTTTGTGCAACGAGATTATCAATAATATTTAAATTAAGACTGTTTCTAAGGTCCTAATTTTTTCCATCCTTACCAAGCTTTATATGTGAGTCTGTCAATTACAACATTCCATAAATATGTAACATTTTGGTAAATTTTTTTGAACTCTATTAAAATTCTAGTAAGGATAATTGAAAATTGATCCTTTTTTTAATTCTTTTCGACGTGCTTCTTCATATATTTCTTAAAATATTGCTTGTGGATTGTGCTATAATGGATAGCATACAACAACAAATATGTAATAACTAATACGGAACCAATGGTGAAATTTGTTAAAAGAATCAAACAAACTGCTCTCTTGCTTGCTACAATTAGTATATTATTAGAATTGTATTATGTTAGGTACAAACATTTTGTATTTCATTATACTTGTCCTACAATATTAGTACGGAGACAATTAGTCAAATTCTTTTATCCCGAGTTGACTAATTTATCATATTTCTTCTCTTATCTTCTTTTTGGGCATAACTTGAATCAAGTTTTCTTGAAACAAACAGATGTTCAAAATATACTATAACGAAAATAATTGTAATCAACAATAAGTATGTAAATTAACGAAGAGTGCTAGAGTCTTTACCGATATTAATTGATTGTCATTAGATCTAATGTCGCTATAAGTTTTAGAGACATTTATTGAGAGTACTAATTGTCTTCAAAAATACATATGAAACTGCTATTAAGCTATTAATTATTGTTAAAGATCACTTTTGTTGTAGTGATAATTCTTTATTTTGGCTTCATTCAATTAATTTTGTAAACTGTAAACTTGGATATAGCCTACAATACTTTTATTTATTTTTTGAATAATATGTCAAGTAACATGCCTTTTTCTTCTTGATCTTTAGGAAAGTAAGGTCAATTTTTTTTACTATTTGTGAATTTTTGTGAGTTCAAGTGTTTACAAAATAATGTTGTGAGATTTTAATATGTTATGTATCAAAAGTTTGGTTAAGACTATCCAGTTCTGAATAGTTCCATTCAGATGTCACCTATTGCTTGGTTGATCATAACATTAATTATTTGTAATTGCATACCACTATGGTTCAATTTCAAATAAGTTGGGCCCGAAGATATGAAACCTGATAATAATGATTTTTCTAAGACAATGTAGATAAATCTTTATGATCATGTTAATCAAAAACTTAGGGTCATTTTTAACATATACATGATACGACATACTACAATTAAAAAAAAAGATTGATGGAAGTTCATAAGAAAGGAACTGAAGGTCCTACATTTGAATTTAGTTAATTTTGTGTTGGATATGTAGCAAGAGTTAATGGAAAATGGAGGGAAGATGAAAAGAGAGGAACTTGGAAAATTGGGAACTTGAGAAGTCCTCTTATGCTTTAGTGAAAAGACATTTGTCCTCGTGAAAAATAGGAGAGTTTAAATATAGAAACACTCCTATTAATTGTTAAAAGAATTGGAAAGAGGGACTCCCTCATGTCGTCGTCGCTCAGCTCGGCTTCGGCTTTGAAAAATGATCGAGAAATTATTTTCCGGACAAAGTTTGTTTTAGTTATTTAATTGATTATTTATTTAATAAATTAAATTAAATGGTCAAAATATTTCAATTAATTAGTCAATTGACCGAAATGTTTCAATTAATTAGTTAATTGACGGCCCGACTTGAATCCGCGCGCGACCCGTTTTCTTTTAATTCTTTCCTGTTAATTCTATTTAAATTTTCCACCGTTGGAAGTGACTGTTTTAAAATGTTACAAATTTCAAGAACAACCATGACCGTTTCAAAGATTGCAACTTTCATGAACCCTCGTGTAAATTCTGAAAGGGTTGCAACTTTTCAGAACCAGTTTATCTTGCCTATGAATACATCGATTCTTCATATTTTTCCTTACAAATTTTTTCTGATTTCTCCTTCTTCTTCTTATGCACAAAGTTTCTTCGGGTACTTTATTGTTGTTGAGTGGTTTGCAGACACCACAATTTTAGGTATCAATACAATGTTAATTAATTGAGATCATTCAATTCTGGGAGGACATATTTCAAATCAAACCTCGAATACTGGAAGGGAATAATTTCCTTAAGGGGACACTGTGAATTCAGTGGGCTTGATCTTTTTCTGTTCTAATTTTCCAGATTTTGGTACGTTTACAGATTTTAATTTTTTGTGAATTAATTTTTGTTCATCTTTCTTACTAGTTCATTAAATTTTAGTAACTTTGTGTTTCTGCAAAGTTTTGTTGGAATCAGTACTTCTGTTTTTCAAACACAGATTGACAACATTTTATTCTTGTATGGATGTGATGTCCCACTTTACTTTGAGGTGTTGTAGTTCAAGATGTTTTGATCTGTTCTTTAATGTTTGGTGTTGTTCTTTATAACTTTGTTAATTTTAGAAAATTGTGTTACTTCTCACCAACTAGTTCCATGGAAATTTTCTTGGACATCTTTCGTTTACTTAAAATTTCTTTCTGACTCGCAATTTTTATGCAAAAAAAGTAAAATAAAAAAAAATATATAGCTTTTCAAGATTTCGAAGAAACGATATGCCTTAAGATAAAATATTCTTAACAATATAATTTATATATAAATATTACCAAATGATCATCTGTAAACTTATTAAAATAATTGGATCTCATGCAACAAAGCACAATAATTTACCCCGTATTATATGTTCAAAGTGTTATATATTTCACTTCAAATAAAAATAAGTGGGGTGCATATGAACGCTCATAAAGCTTCAGTATTAAACTAATTTTGGTGGACAAGTTTACGACGTATTTTGTCAATCCTTCAAGTGGGGTTTACATATGTATCCAAGTGCACGTGCATTAGACACAAAAAACATTCCTTCTATTATTTTTAATTGGTATATCACATTTTTTAAAGAGATTTTAAGCATTTTAAATATTTAAAAACAATACAAAAAAATATCATAAATTACTCTCTTGTTTTTTTTTATATGTCACTTTTTTTTAGATATTGCTCTTGTATTAAAAGTTATGTAAATTTACCCTTCTATTCATATTTAATGTTTTCTTACATCAATTTTTTAATAAGTAATGAATATGCTAGATTTTTAAAAAAATGCATTTAGTTGACTATTTAAAATTTTTAGTTTATTTTCAAAATCAAATTTTATAGAATAGTGAATGAAGAGTGATTAATTACTCCATATTTAAAGTATTGAATCAATTCTCAAAATGGTCACCAAGTTAATTGACCTTTAATATTATTAATCCATTTAAAATATATGATCAATTGATGTAAGTTGACACTCATAAGTGATTTATACATCAATAGTTTTTGAATATGTGTTTATAATTATTCAAAATTGATGACAATATGGTAAGTTTTTTAAAAAACTATTTTTCATAACATAAAAAAAAATTAATTATGATAAAGATTCTTAAATATGAAAATTTCTTCTTGATAAACTAATATATATTTTTTTAGATAATAATAAGTGTTATAAATACATTGAATTAAGTGGATAGTCCATAAGGTTGGTACATGAACAACCATTCATATTCACTAGGTGACATGAACCTTTTTAGATAAGAATGTATCTATTTATTATGATACTTAATATGGTAACCTTTGGAGTGATTTCTCACTCTATAAATAGGGTTGTTCATTCACTATTGTAAGATATACATATGAGACTTGAATACACTTGAATAAGAAAAATATCTTATCTTCCATCTTACTCCTCTTGTTTTCATCTCTTTATATTTATATTGCCATGAGCTTGATTTTATAACACGTTATCAGCACGAGTCTCTATCTAATTGAGAGTGAGTTCTTGTTTTACTTTAGCTCATATTTTGGTTGATCTCGTTATGAAGATCAAAGTATTGTATGCATAAAATCAGGTATGTATTTTCTAAAATATTTTATGATTTAGAATAAAATAGTGTTCAGTCACTAACAATTATCAGGAACCGAAGACATATACTACTATTGGTTGAATATGACATGCTATACAAAATTTCTTAAATAGAAAAAGGTGTAAGATTTTAATAGCATGAATTTGAATGTTATTTTGATTGTTTTGAAAGACTCAAAGGATGAGTCATGTTGTACTTCGATTTATTATACCGTTAGTTAAGGGTAAGACGATGGATTCAAGTTTCATCGCACCAAAAGGGTAAGACATCTGATTAAAGTCCGGATGCACCATAATGAAAAATATTTGAGGATAAGACGATAGATTCAAGTTCTATCGCACCAAAAGGGTAAGACATCAATTTGGATTTTGATGCACCGTGATTGGGTTCAAGTCCCATAGAATTATGACATAAAACGCCTTATATGGATAAGACATTGAGTTTGAGTCAATGCAACATAGTGATGATATAATGATGACTAAGGCTTTGATGAAAAGTCTTGAAATTCGTCTTATTGAATTTGCTTCATTCCTTGAAAAGAATGTGGTAGCAACATATGATAATTTTGAAATCGCATGTTCACTTGCTCTATTCTATCATATGAATGTGGTAACAGTAAATACTTAGTCTGAAAGATGACAAATATTTAACGATATTAAAAGGGGCATGAAATGACGGAATTATAATAGTCATCATTGTGATAATTATAAAAGGAAGAACACTAAGGGGTCTCCAAATAGTCCTTCAAAATGTGAAGGCAATTTTTATTATAAAATGGTATGAAAGGACATTGGACTTGTGAATGTTGTTGACCCAATTTGACAGTTTTATAAATCCTCCATCAAAAGACAAGAAGATAAAGTGATGATACACTTGATCTTTCAAAGTGATGTTGAGGTGTGTCATGGAAATATGATGAATTTTAAAAATCATGACAATGTACTTATAATGCAAATTTATGAAGTACATATAAATGATTAGTCCATTCCTTGAAGAGAATGTGACTTGTAATGAGTATCGTGAATGTTCGACCATTCTGTAAGAGAATGAGTCAAGATGTGAAAAAATCATTATGGGTTGAATATATGCCACAACTCACCTCTATGGGAGGTTTGAGAAAAAATGATATATACACCAGAATTCACCTCTACGGGAGGTTTGAGAGGAAATAAATTTTATTTGCCAGAAATAGTTAATGGTATTGTATGTTTATACGTCACTATGGTATGTTTATTGTGAACTACCGAAAGGGCAAAAGAAAGAAATAGTTCTTGCCTATAAGGGTTGTAGTCATTATTGTGTGGCAATACAAATTTGTCATTGGTTGTGTACCTATGGTACAACAAAAGTAAAGCAAGAAACATATCTTGCTCGTAATGATTTTGACCATGATAATGATAATATAATTTCCTCCTTGAAGGAGATGCTCACCATAGGAATGGTGTCATGAAATATGTGATAGTACACAAAATTAAATTGCAAGCTCTAACGAGTTGTGCTATTATCAATGGAATAATATTGGGTTGTAGTAAGTCTCAAAAGAAACTTTTTAAGTTTCGGATGAATTAAAAAGAAATATTGAGACTATAAATCATAAAGATTTAATATCTTTAAATTACTACAATTGAAGAGGGTTATAAATATTACCCATTTTTTCCTCTTGTTTGTTGCACACAAACATGTGCATGCTGATGGAATCAGATGCAAAAGTAAACTATAAGTGTACTGAAATAAAAATCAGTTGGCATGATCAATTGACCATTCTGATTTAAATGTGATGCAAACGTAATTGAGAATTTATGAGGCTTATATGATGAAGAAATAAAAGATTCTTCAAGAATTCTCTTGTATTGCTTGTTTTCATTGTACCAGCTAAGGTTGGGATTGTAATCCCCTGAAGTTTTTGGAACATATAAAAAGGTGAATATGGGCCCATTCACCTTCCATGTGGATCATCTGCAACTATATGATAGATGCGTCTATGCGATGATCACATGTGTTTTATTGTCAACTTACAAATGGTGTATGTAAGGTTGTTTGCTCGAATTGTTAATTAAGAGCACAGTTCCAAATTATGAAATTATATTAATAATGTTGGTTGATTTAGCTAAAATTGTATGCCTCTAACTATATCTAAATCATGGTTATGAGAACAGAACTCCCAAAACAAAATTTGGTGTGAGATAAATTTATTTAACATGTAGCAACACATGTATGCATCAAGCCAACAAGGTCTCCCCATTAAAATTGGTTCAGGGTCAGGAACCATATAATTTTCATCTAAAATGTTAAAATGTGCGGTTATGATTTTAATTGCTCCACCACGCACAAAGATGAATTCCCAAATAAGGTTGGGATGAATGTTAGATTTTCTAACATTAGGGGGAGAGATGATTGACAGCTGAAAATTATGTGTGAGGTTAATTATGAATTATCTAGATCCTCATTAAAATAAATATGTGAACTTAAAGTTCAAGAGATAATTCAGTTGCATAATGTTGCAAATCAGTTGCCAGATGAATGCACTGACCCTATGATATAATTCAGCTGCAAATGCTCCAATGTGAAGTCCTTGAAGGACAGAGTCTATGATACGCCGAAAGCGTAATAGACCAATCGATTCCAAATATAAAATTCCTTGAAGAAGGAAGGAGCAAATGATCAATATGGTCATGATAATGAGGCAAGTGCTATAAAAGAGCACATTGACATAACAATTCATAAAATCTTGAAAAAGGTTCAGGTACCTGAAATAATGAAAAATGAAGAGATCTCGATAAGTTATGTCTTGTTGGAATCGATATCAAATAACCGTCGACGGTATCTTTGATATGAGGTAGCGCTCAATGATATAAATTGTGATGAGGATCTTGAATTCAAATCTGTCATATAGTGTGAACAGATAAATGGTTGTCCAAGCAAAATGCACAATTCAAGTATATTTTGTTTCACTTAGAAAAGTGACATTTTGGACTGGTAGTCCATAAATCAAGGTATAATGTCAGTGGGGTACAAATAAATTATTATGTGATAGTATAACTGTAAGATATCAAATACGATTTGTGCCTTGGGGCATAAAGATTTATCGCAAAAATCCTGACATTAGTGGAGATGTTTTCTCCTTTGGTGGATGAAATGAGGTTTGTTTTGATCTGACAACATATGAAAACTTGAATGCATGTAAATGAATAATTTTAATGTCTAGCTAGACAATGAAGGTTATATGAAAATCCTTGAAACAATCGAGGTGTCTGAAGCATATAAGAGTTTGAAAGAAACTTTTCCAATAAAGCTTCAAGAATCCTTATATGGATTGAAATAGTCAAGGAAGAAAAGGGGTACAAAAGAATGATCCTAATTGTCCTTGTATTTTTATGAAAAGGTCTTGGTAAGACAAAATTTTGTCTTGACCTACAGATTATTAATTTGACAAATAATATATTTTTCTAACAGTGCACATACACTAAAAAATTTTGATGCAATTGTATGTGGATATATCGCATTCATTGAGTACCCCAATGATTATGAGATCACTTGACATAAATGATGATTCAGTTTGATCTCAAAAGAAGGATGAAGAGTTTCTTGGTGATGAAACTCTATCTTGGTGCAATCAGGGCACTAGTGCATCTTACTAACAATATTTGACCAGATATTTGTTTTGCAGTAAATTTACTGGCAAGATTCAGTTTCTCCCCGATAAAAGGACATTGAAATGGTGTTGAGCACATGATTGAATATCCTCGAAAGACCATAGTTATGGGTTTATTCTATCCCGAGGAATCCAAGACAAAATTGATTGATTACGCAGATGCAGAATATTTATCTGATCCGCATAAAGCTCTATCTCAAGCACGCTATGTGTTTGCATGTGGAGGCACAATAATATCCTGGGGATCAATGAAGCAAATTTTGCTCTGCAGAAATAAAAGTCCTCCATGAAGCAAGTCAAAAGTGCGTCTGGTTGAGATAAATGACACACCATATTCAAGAAATGTGTGGTTTTTCTTTTAAAAAGGAATATACCAACCACAATGTACGAAGATTGGAGACATCATCACAAGAAATTAAGTGATGTTTTAATCAGGGGGAGTACAATACGCGTTGCACTCTTTTTCCCTTGATCGAGGTTTTTTCCCATTGGGTTTTCCTGGCAAGGTTTTTAATGAGGCAACAAATGGTGCGTATCAAAAGATATGTGTACTCTTTTTCCTTCACTAGAATTTTTTCCCACAGGGATTTTCCTAGTAAGGTTTTAACGAGGCACATTATCTATGGACATCCAAGGGGGAGTGTTATAAATACATTCAATTAAGTGGATAGTCCATAAGGTTGGTACATGAACAACCATTCATATTCACTAGGTGACATGAACCTTTTTAGATAAGAATGTATCTATTTATTATGATACTTAATATGGTAACCTTTGGAGTGATTTCTCACTCTATAAATAGGGTTGTTCATTCACTATTGTAAGATATACATATGAGACTTGAATACACTTGAATAAGAAAAAAATCTTATCTTCCATCTTACTCCTCTTGTTTTCATCTCTTTATATTTATATTGCCATGAGCTTGATTTTATAACAATAAGATCATTATTTTAGTTAAATGATTTTGATAAATTAAATAAGTCTATCACTTGAAAAGGAAGATTTCAATCAGGGGCGACACAAGGTAATCGGGGGCCTAAAGCGAAATTTCAATTCGCGCCCTAAAATATAAATAAAATGCATATACATATTTATTCAAATTTAATTTTCTCACACTATCTAGATGAAAATTATTATTATTTAATAATTTTTTTGTTATTAGTTTTAGGTAAGATTTATCAACTCAACATTGAAAAACATCCTTTAAGTGAGGTAATTATTATATGTATTGGTAACATAATGCTTTAAGTGATAAATCGATAAATTTTAAATAAAGATAAGAGTTAGGATATAGAATTTAACTCAAGAAGTTAATGATCTGATAGACCTCATTTTAATATGCTTGTATAATGTTCGAAACTAAAATATAAAAAAAAATAAGAAGGAAATTTGTAATTAACTTTATTCAACACTATAACTATTATCTTTATTTATAACGTAAAATAGATGCAAAAATGGATAAAATAATGTATTTTAAATAAATATATTCTTTTTTATTATAAATAATTATTTTTTCTATAATAAATTTAACATATAATTTATTCTTGACAAAAATTTGAGGCTTCCAAAATTTTGGGACAAAGGCCTTCCATGCATTGAGCCCGCCCTGATTTCAATGACGTGACATGTCAACTAGGTAAGAGCGGGTTTTTTGAAGTGTCAAGTATATTTGAAAAAAATAGTTTTAGTTGAGTAGTATTTTGATCGTGAATGAAATATAAATGATATTTCAGGGCAAAATCCTAAACTTGGGTAGCCAAATCAATATTAACTAATTATTAGTTTTTCTAGGTTGGTCAAATGCAAGACTAATTAATTACAATATCAAAGGTATAATAGGAATAATATATGTTATTTTATAAAATAACAAATATTATTGTTCAACTTTTTATAAAAAAGATGACATACAAAAAGAATCCGAGAAAGTACAAGTTTTTACATATCAAATAAAAAAATACATGACAATATACTCTCTCCGTTCAAAAAGAATGATTTTTTTTTTGTCTGTTTAAGAAAGAATGACCTCTTTTTTTTAGTAACATTTTAGAATCAGTTTTCCACGTAATATGTTTAAAGCCACAAGATCAAAGGGTAATTTTGTACATTTAAACTAACTTCAATTTAGCACCACAAGATATAAAAGTCTTCTCATATCTTTTAAACTCCGTGCAGAGGCGGAGAAAGGTTAGGTGTTTGGGGGTTAAAAATCAATTTTGTTAGGGGGTTCATATGTTAATATACATATATTTATATAATAATTTTATAATATAAATACATGGTCTACAAAAAAGCTAGTAGAGTCGTTCAAACCCATAAATTTCATCTCGCTTCACTTTTAATTTCGTATCAAATTAAATTACATTATTCTTTTAAAGTATGTAGAATATATTCAATGAAAAGATTTGTATCTTAATTTAAAGAAAAAATTTTAATAATTAAAAGTGAGCGGAGAAGTAATATGGATGAGAACCTCAACCCCATGTGGATAGACAAATCATTAATTTTCACGCGTTTTTTTTCCTATCCTCTTCCATAAATATAAATCTGCATTTGGCATCTAAAAATCTCTCTCACCAAAATTTTCCCTTTTGCCACTTTCTCTCCCTTCAAAATTAAACCGACCAGGTACCAATTATTTGCCGAAAATCTCTTCCAACCATGAAATTCTTCTGATCTTTAGATTTAGTAATTTTCATTTCTATATAGTATTAATTAATTAAAATTACATTTGTGGGTATTAACATAAATGTTTATCATAATCCTCTTTCTTGTTTTCCAGGCTTTGAACAGTAGAACAAAAATGAACAAATTTGCTTATTGTCAAAATGGCTTCGTTAGTTTCAGAGAGATTGATGTCTCTAAAGGCGTAGTTTGTCCCAAGCCTCGAGAGAGTGTGGCTAATCAACGGTTCAACACAAATGCTACATTTCTGCAAATCAAGTATGTTTTCTGTTTTTTCTTCTTGTTTTTGTTGTTGTTGTTTTCTGTTTACCTTTATTTATTTGGGTATTTTATCAGTCAAGAAGTGGAGTTTTGTGATTTGAAAGCTGAAACTGACATTCTGGATTTGATACTCACCGAGGTAACATTATTGTAAAAAGTTATCAAAACTATAATTATGAATTTTGAAACTTGTGGAACTAGGCAAACTGAGAATTTCTGATTTTTTCTGTAATCAGGGGAGGTATGATGTTGAGTATTCAAATTCCAATCCATTTTTCTGCGGGTCTCCGCCTACCAGGGCTTCAAATCCCCTAATTCAAGATGCTAACTTTGGCAACGACAGCTTTATACCTATACAACCATTTCCAGAATCAGCACTACCCTTTTCCACCTCCAGTCGTGTGACCGGAGGTGGTTGTGTTCCCATGAAGTTTGGGAACAATTCAGCTCCTGTGAGGATTGAAGGTTTCAATTGCCGTGGCACTTGCAGCATCCCTGCCGTTTCATAGGCATATGTACTAACTTATCACTTACTAACTACACACGAAAAAGAAGGGAATTTTGGGCAGAGTGAAAGAAATCAAGTCGAATTTCGTTTAGCTGTGTATATATAAATATAGAGAGAGTGATAAAAAGAGGGTGGTTAAAGTCCTCTTTGCTGATCTGGTGATGATTGATGAATTTTGTTCTGAAAGCATTCAAATACCTATAACGTGTATATTGTAATGAGGTGGTGAATGAGTATCAAATTGAGAATAGGAAACCAATAACTTGTAAACTTGAGCGCCAGAGGCTAAAAGATGGAGTCTCTTGGATTCTTCAGAATTAGGCTAATATATGTTATATAGTATAGTGTGAAAGACTCAATATTTTGATTAAGAATAAAATAATATTTACCACTCCAGCACAACCCCGGTTGGTTATACTGTCAACCTTTGATCATGAGTTATGTAATTATTGAAGGATTTTTACATTATATATACAACTATCATATACTCAATTATTGATGTTAAACTTTCTTTCCGAATTTTACAAGTTGCACAAAATTAGGTTTCCGCTTCTTTATCCAAACTCGTCTTCTTTGCCCTCCTCTTCCCTCTTGCAAGTAATATAACTTATTTGATCGTTGTAGCTTGTAAGTAATTAAACAATATTGAGGTTGTCAAGTTGAAAATAGTGAGATGAATCACAAGAAAAAAAGTGAAAAAGAATCTATGAAATATGAACAACTTAACAACACATAAAGTTTGCCAATTTGACAAAATTTGTAAATACTTGAACAACATAATTAGAACAGAAATAGTCTAAAATCTTGCTAGCCGGTCATAAACAATTGAACAACATAGATAATGCTTGACATGGGTTGAAGGAAAGAAAGCATCAAGTCTTCCCAATCTAGAAAGACTTTAGAAATTGAAAAAATATGTCATGGATCCTGCGGGCACATAAGAGTCTTCTAGTTAACCTGCAACACATCTACACCCCAAAACGGATGTAGTAAGAGTAGTATCAACACACCACATGTACTGGTAAGCATCATCAGCTGACCATTGTTAAATCACGCAACATAAACATAAAGATCACAAGATTTATTTTATGAAACAAGTAAACGTAGTGATTAGCCTCATCATCGATATGTCAAACCTGCAACACATAACAAGTATTTATGGACCAATAGATCTACCCACTACAACATAGGCCATTCAATAATAGCTCACATAGTCCTTAAGTATTTTCATCTCAAAGTAATTCATATTAATGTCAAGCCACACAGTCACCCAACAACTCAGGTTCATCATGAACTCAAACAACAACAAATAAAGTTAATATCCATGATCTGTATGGCCAATAGCCTTATTTATGCCAATATCCATGATCTAAAGGGGATCAACATTGTCCATGTACCATGCCAGCATAATATCCTACCCTCCAATATATATATATATATATATATATATATATATATATATATATATATATGTATATATATATATATATGTATATATGTATATATATATATATATATATATATATATATATATATATATATATATATATATATATATATATATATATATATATTTTATATACATATATACATATATATGTATATATATATATATATATATATATATATATATATATATATATATATATATTTTATATACATATATATGTATGTATGTATATGCGCTGGCGTGGTATCCCTCTCTTCGTAATATAACATGTATATATGATATATCTTACTTACCAGCGTGGTATCTGATCCATTCATGACCAATCAACAAGCTTTTAACTCAAGTATATACATGAGTCTAAGTCAAAGTTAACTTCAAATAGTCATAACCTACGAATGCCTTATTCATTATCATGATCAACAGCCTAACCTGAATTCAGCCTCAACAACACACCCTCAAGCCATCAACAAGACCAGGTGATCCCTAGAAGGGATAATTAATCCAAACCCCTAGCTTACAAGTTCATATTGTTCTTTTAGTGTATATACATATTAACCTGGTAATTCATCAAGTAAGTCATACCAACACAAAATATGCATTAAGGATTCATATCATAACATATTAACATGCACTTGTACTTCCTTTAATCCTTAATTATATGTTTTATCCATCCAAGCATCATATCCTCATCCATAATCATGATTCATCCATCAAATCTATGTTATGCATACATTTTGCTAATCATAGTCTACTATTAATAACTCATAGCCTACATGAACATCAAGATACTACCCTGGTAACGCGAATACTGAAGTTAGACCCCCTTTCCAGCGAGATTTGGAGGAAGGATTCAGCTAACTTGAGACTGGAGGTGAGTTCGGGGAATGATCCTGCCTCTATGTTCTCAATATTTTTCTATTAGAATAACCCTAATGTGAAAAGAATATGGAATAGAATCGGCTGAATACAAACTCTAACTGACAATCTATGAAGCCTCTATTAATATTGATTATAACAAGTTAGGACACGACCCTTGCTCTATTCAATCAATACATGCGAACAGGAATAACATACTAGAACAACAAATTCACTTGAGTACTTATCAAAATAAGTGAACTCATCATCTGCTAGGCTGAATCTGCAATCTGATTGACTATATAGGATCCTGATAGTAAGAACCTGAATCTACATCTCATTGAAGATATAGACACAAAAGGTATGTAAATCAGTACTTTGAATGAACTGAGTATGCAATATATGTATGATAATTTATAAAGTTGGACATGATGAATATGAGACAATTAACTGAATTTGAAACTGAAATACATGAACTGATGCAATAACAAAGTAGCAAAACATGCAACTGAAATAACTGAATGTAGGGTCAAAACAAAAATCTGAAAAACCGAACTTGGAGATACTGTTAACCAACATAAATCATGTGAGCTATAACATGGTTTCTAATGTCTTTCCCTTACGAAAAATAGATTGTCCTACTTGCCAAGGTAAGGACTATAATCTTAAGCTTAGGTGAAACCACTAGCTATTGTCTTTCTAAGACAAAGTCCTTGTTATTGTTGTAGTAACCTGTATTTATAAGGTTAATAAACAGAAACAAAAATAAGATGAAGAAGAAAAAAAACATAAAATATAAGAAGTAATCCGAGTCCACAGAAACTACTGTGTGTCCTTAAGAAATTTATTCCCCTCACTGTACCCAATGTTATGGATTAATTTCTCCCAAGATAAAACGGATTAAACCTGTTAAAGAAATAGTGGTACCTCAAATTTCTTTAACTTCAACGAACTTAAGAACAGCAACAAGTCACACAGACTCAGTCGATCGACACATTGATTTAATTTGAGAGAAAAATAAATGCAGAGAAGGAAAAATTTTCAGTGTTTGAAAAATAAAAAATTGACTTCCTTTTATAGCCATTTTCAGCAAGGAATGTGTCTGTTCAGTGAAATCTGTTCAGACCCATTTTATCCAGAAAGTTGTGTCTTTTGGAAAAAATAACAATTTTTCGGAAAATTGTGTCTGTTAGGAAAATAACGACTTTTTTGGGAAAGTAACGACTTTTCGGAAAGAGTAACAACTTTTCGGAATGTTACTGTTACCCGCAAATTTATAAAAGATAATATTAACATGATTTATTTGATTTAACAAAAACTGATTAAATAAATTTTGTCAAAAAAATTTATCAATCAATCACATCATTTGCCAAATCCAAATCCAAATCCAAATCCGAGGCTGAGGCCGAGCGAGCGACGACGACGACGGCGTGAGGGGGCATCTTCTTCTTAGCTCTTTAAGAAGTAATGGAAGTGTTTCCTTATATATGTACAACAATTTCCCTTTCTTTTGCCAATATGGGAGAAATGACTTTTCTTTTGCACTTTGCAAATGACTTTTCATTTTCCCTCCAAAGTAGTTCCCTCACTTTTCATATTCTCCCCATTCACAGTTTCTAAACCCCAACAATCCCCCACATGAATGGGGAAGGCTATTATTAAAACATATGCATAAAAAACTTCTGTGTATTGTAGGTAAAGGTTAATTGCATCTGGATAAGTAGGTTTCCCTTTAAACTTTCCGTAGTGAACATATATCGAATATACTCGGTCAATCGGTAAATTTGATATCTTTGAACCGTCGAGCTTTGGCGAATACCTAGACAACATATGTCACACAATTAACCCTTAAATTGTTCTTAGTTCTCATTGTTTTATTCATTTCAGCCATGAACACATCTTGGATAGTAAATGTTTAAAGAACTGGCCTTACCAGATTCTCCTTGAAGCGGCTTACACTTCACACTTACATAGGTGATTTCTAAATGTGTTATCCCATAGATACACCATTTGATATTCCCTGTATCAAACTTAGAAACCATTAAAAAGTCCTTATATTTTTATCCTGGTTACTAAACATTGTCTCATCATGAGAATGGACCATAAAATAATAATTTTTTCTTGACAATGTTGAACCGTTATCAATGACTTTGTTTTATATTCTTGAACTTAGATCTTGGAATCTCCAGTCTTCTAGGTAGAGTTATCGTCACGATGACTTGTTCTCGGCCATAGTCCCATTTCCGTCGATGATTTCTCAACTCTCTCTCTATTTAGGCCTTTTGTAAGTGGATCCGACACATTATCTTTTGACTTCACATAGTCAATTGTGATAATTCCACTAGAGAGTAGTTGTCTCACAGAGTTATGTCTTCGTCTTATGTGACGAGACTTGCCGTTATACATGATGCTTCCAGCCCTTCCTATTGCATCTTGACTATCACAGTGTATGCATATAGGGGCTATTGGTTTTGGCCAAAATGGAATATCTTCTAAGAAATTCCGTAGCCATTCAACTTCTTCACCTGCCTTGTCTAAAGCAATGAATTCAGACTCCATCGTAGAGAGAGCTATACATGTTTGTTTGGATGATTTTCAAGATATTTCTCCTCCACCAATAGTAAAAACGTATCCAGTTGTGGATTTTGTTTTAGTTGACCAGTAATCCAATTTGCATCACTATATCCCAAGAACGGCTGGATATTTGTTGTAATGTAAAGCATAGTTTTGAGTGTCATCTAAGTATCCCAAAACTCTCTTCATTGCCAACCAATGATTTCGATTAGGATTACTTGTGTATCGACTCAGTTTACTGATAGCGCAAGCTATGTCTGGTCGTGTACAATTCATGACATACATTAAGCTTCCCAATACGCTAGCATAGTCCAATTGAGACTGACTTTCACCTTTATTCTTTGCAAGAAAAAGGTTTACATCAATTGGAGTCTTTGCCCTTTTAAAATTCAAAAATTTGAATTTTTCAAGTATCTTTTGAATATAATGAGTTTGAGACAATGCTAGACCGTTAGGAGTTTTAAGAATTTTAATTCCTAATATCACATCAGCAACTCCTAAGTCTTTCATATCAAACTTACTACCGAGCATACGCTTTGTAGCTTTTATATTATCAATGTCTTTGCTCATTATAAACATGTCATCTACATATAGGCATAGAATAACTTCTTGATTTGGAGTATCGTTAATGTAAACACATTTATCATATTCAATGATCTTAAATCCATTTGACAACATGGTTTGATCAAACTCTGCATGTCATTGTTTTGGTGCTTGTTTTAGTCCATAAAGTGACTTAATAAGTTTGCACACTTTCTTTTCTTTACCAGGAACTACAAAACCCTTAGGTTGTTCTATGTAAATTTCTTCTTCAAGCTCTCCATTTAAGAAGGCTGTTTTCACATCCATTTGATTAATTTCAAGACCGTATACTACAACTAGTGCAATTAACATCCGAATTGATGTAATCCTAGTCACTGGCGAGTATTTGTCAAAATAATCAAGACCTTATTTTTGTCTAAAACCTTTGACAATAAGTCTTGCTTTATATTTGTCAATAGTTCCATCGTCTTTCATCTTCCTTTTAAAGATCCATTTTGAACCCAAGGGTTTGTTCCCTGGAGGAAGATGAATCAACTCCCAAGTATGATTGCTTAAGATTGATTCAATTTCACTATTAACAGCCTCCTTCTAAGAGGTTGAGTCGCTAGATAACATTGCTTCCTTGAATGTTTGAGGCTCACTTTCAAGAAGAAATGTTACAAAATCTGATCCAAATGAAGTAGATGTCTTTTGACGTTTACTGCGTCTTGGACTTTCTTAATTTTGTTCATTCTCTTTTGGTTCTTCTCTGGGTTGTTTAGATCCTCCACTAGATGACTCAAGTCTAGTTTTATACGGATAGATATGTTCTATAAATTCATCACTATCTGATTCCATTACTGTATTATCATGAATATCCGGATGTTCGGACTTATGAACCAAAAATCGACATGCCTTACTGTTTGTGGCATATCCAGTGAATACACAATCCACCGTCTTAGGTCCTATTTTTACCCTCTTAGGTATAAGAACTTTGACTTTGGCTAGACATCCCCACACTTTGAAATATTTCAAATTGGGTTTTCTACCTTTCCATTTCTCATATGGAATTACATTTGTCTTTGAGTGAGACACTCTGTTAAGTATTTGATTTGCTGTAAGGATAGCTTCCCCCCACAAGTTCTGTGGTAAACCTGAACTTATAAGTAATGAATTCATCATTTCTTTTAAAGTTCGATTTTTTCCTTTCTGCAATTCCATTAGACTGAGGAGTGTAGGGAGCAGTAGTTTGATGGATTATTCCATTTTCTAACACATATTTCTGCAAATAAAGATTGATATTCTCCACCTTTATCACTTCTGATCATTTTGATCTTTTTATCTAACGTATTTTCAACTTTAGTTTTATATTGCCTAAATGCATCTATTGCTTCATCCTTGCCATTTAGCAAATATACATAACAATATCTAGTGCAATCGTCAATAAAAGTTATGAAATACTTTTCCCACCACGTGATTGTGTTGACTTCATGTCACAAATATCAGTGTGAATAAAGGATTTGAATTCCTTTCAACAGATTTATAAGAATGCTTATCATACTTAGATTCAACACAAATTTGACATTTTGACTAATTGCACTCAAATTTTGGCAAAATATTTAAGTTAATCAGTTTTCGCAAGGTTTTGTTATTAACATGCCCCAAACGTTCATGCCATAAACATTTAGACTCAAGCAAGTAAGAAGAAGCAAAATCTTTATTCATATCAACTGCAATTACATTGAGTTTGAAAAGGCCATCACTAAGGTAGCTTTTTCCTACATACATATCATTTTTGCTTACTACTACTTTATCAGAAACAAATACTCATTTAAATCCATTCTTGGTCAGAACTAGAATTGAAACTAAATTCTTTCTCAATTCTGGAACATATGAGACCCTATTCAAAGTCACCACCTTGCCTGATGTCATCTTTAATGGGACTTTGCCAGTTCCTTCCACCTTTGCAACAGCGGAGTTTGCCATAAATAATTTTTCATCTGTAAGTGCTGGAGTATATGATGAAAATAATTCTTTGTTGACACAAACATGGCATGAGGCACCAGAATATATCCACCATTCTCTTGGATTTTCAACCAAGTTACATTCTGAAAGCATTGCACAGAGATCGTCCATTTCTCCTTTGGATTCAGCCAAATTTGCTTGATCCTTCTTTTTCTTGTCTTCTTTGGACCCTGCATTCAATAGCCCTATGACCATGTTTACCACAGTTAAAGCAGTTTTCATTGAATTTCTTCTTAGGAGGGTTGCTTTTTGGACCAGATGCTTTCTTTCTTTTATTTAATTTTGTGGGATCTTCTTCAACAAAATTTACTCCAGATATTGCTGAATTACCACGTGACCTCTTTTCTGCAACCTTATTATCCTCTTCGATTCTCAACCTTACTATGAGATCTTCAACAGTCATCTCTTTGCCTTTGTGCTTCAAGTAATTTTTGAAGTCATTCCATTATGGAGGTAACTTTTCAATAATTGTAGCCACTTGAAAAGCATCATTCACAATCAATCCTACATTAAAGATTATGTGATTATTAAGGGAAAACTTAATATTTCTAACATAGGTATTAAATAAATTTATACCTTCGGCAAGGAGATCATGGATTATGACCTGCGATTCTTGAACTTGGGTGACAATAGTCTTACTATCTATCATCTTATAGTCCAGAAATTTTGCCACAATGAATTTCTTCATTCCGACATCTTCAGTTTTGTACTTCTTTTCTAAAGCATCCCAGAGTTCTTTTGAGGTTTTGGCATTGTTGTACACATTGTACAGATCATCTTGCAAACCACTCAAAATATAATTTTTACACAAAAAATCTGAGTGTGTCCATGCTTCTGTTACCAAGAATCATTCATCAGCCAGAGTTTCATCTGACATAACAGCTACATTCTCATTAATGAACTTCTAAAGACTCAACGTAGTGAGATAGAAGAACATCTCTTGCTGCCATCTATTAAAGTCGACTCCATAAAACTTTGCAAGTTTCTCAGTCGGCGCTAAGGCAGCATTTGAATGATTATGTGCAACCGATGTTGTTGCAGCACTTACTGTTCCAGCATTTGTTTGACTTGAATTAGTTTTTTTCTGTCACAAATGGCAGATAAGTTAAGTATTTGAAATACTAACAGTAAAGAGCAAATCTTTACACAAATTATTTTTTATTTAACGATAAAGTTTTTATGTTCTTTTAATGGTTAAACGAATGAATTTTAAAAATTCAAGTAGAGTAGAAAACCATAAAGGTTTTAATCTCCAGAAACCTCAAATACAGAAACTGTTAAATTTCTTAAGATTGTTATTGTTATAGTAACCTGTATTTATAAGGTTAATAAACAGAAACAGAAATAAGATGAATTAGAAAAAAACATAAAATACAAGAAGTAATCCGAATTCACAGAAACTACTGTGTGTCCTTAAGAAATTTAATCCCCTCACTGTACCCAATTTTATGGATTAATTTTTCCCAAGATAAAACGGATTAAACATGTTAAAGAAATAGTGGTACCTCAAATTTCTTTAACATCGACGAACTTAAGAACAACAACAAGTCACACAGACTCAGTCGATCGACACTTTGATTTTATTTGAGAGAAAAATAAATGCAGAGAAGAAAAAATTTTCAGTGTTTGAAAAAAAAAAATTAACTTCCTTTTATAGCCATTTTTAGCAAGGATTGTGTCTATTCAGTGAAATCTGTTCAGACCCGTTTTATCCAGAAAGTTGTGTCTTTTGGAAAAAATAACAACTTTTCAGAAAATTGTGTCTGTTAGGAAAATAACGATTTTTCGGAAAGTAACGACTTTTCGGAAAGAGTAACAACTTTTCAGAATGTTACCATTACCCGCAAATTTATAAGAGATAGTATTAACAAGATTTATTTAATTTAACAAAAACTGATTAAATAAATTTTGTCCAAAAAATTTATCAATCAAATCATTTGCCAAATCCGAAGCCGAAGCCGAGGCCGAGCGACGACAACGACGGCGCGAGGGGGCATCTTCTTCTTAGCTCTTTAAGAAGTAATGGAAGTGTTTCCTTATATAAGGACAACAATTTCCCTTTCTTTTGCCGATATGGGAGAAATGACTTTTCATGTTCCCTCCAAAGTAGTTCCCTCACTTTTCATATTCTCCCCATCCACACTTGCTAAACTCCAACAGTCCTACGGGCCAAGGGAATTGCTTCTAGAGTCTCAACCTCTACTAACAGTAGAACCTCTTTTTCGAAGTCTTCTTGGTGCTTAGTAAACTCTTAACGGAAATAAGCATAATTGTAACATAATATTAGTCTTTGAAATAATAAGAATCTAGTAGTATCAATTCAATCCTAAAGACCAATAAATCATAAGAACAGTTCCTTTAAAATGTCATAATTTCACAACATATTAATTCGTCAAAAATACTTTATTGAAAACAACTAAATCAAGATATTCTTTCATTATGAGAATACTTCAATAGGAAGTACCTAATTTTATAAAATAATTTTGATACTTTATTCGAAAGTATACTTGAATCATAATGTCTTCAATGCATGCATATAATAAAAAGAGAGTCTGGAGCCTAAAGGATATAAAATGTTAACAATAATTTTAAAACGGTATATGAATTTTTATTTTAACCAAAATGGCAAAATCGCTGAAAGAGTAGTGATTTCGCTCGCCGGAAAGAGTAAAATCGCTGCAATAGCAGCGATTTGCAAAATTTAACTTTAAAAAAAAAATTAAAGAAATTGTTACCTTGACAGCGATTTCCAAAATAATTTTTTAAAAATATTTTGTTAATAAATTTTAGTTTTTTTAATTATTTATTTGAAATAAAAAAATTAAGACTAAATGCTGCAAGGGAAGAGATTTGTCTCCAAAACATTTTTTAATTATTTTTTAAATCAATTTTTTAAAAAATATTATTTTAAAAATTTTTTAAATAAATTTTTTTTTAAATGTTAAAAGCGATTTATTTAAAAAAAATTATTTTTTTTAAAAAATTAAATTTTGCAAATCGCTGCAATAGCAGCGATTTTGCTTTTTCCGGCGAGCGAACTCGCTGCTCTTCTAGCAATTTTGCCCTTTTGGTTAAAATGAAAAATCATATACCATTTTGAAATTTTTATTAACATTTTATAAACCTTTAGGCTCCGGACTCTAATAAAAGCTTGATTTCATTGTCAAAATACTTAACATAACACGACGTAAAAATCATTGGAAATACATAATTATGATAAAGTCATGCAGAATAAGATCAATCATGATGAAAAAGTCTTAAATCAATCTAGTCTCATCAAAATCATGAAACTCTAATTAGGAGATAAAGGGAGGTCGATATCATAGCGAATCTTGGATAAAAACCCTATCTTTGATTTACAAGATTTATATCAACAGTTCATAATTACAAGAAAAAATTTGAATTGAAAAGACTGGAATCTTTGAAAAAACACTTACCTTAAAAAAGAATCTTATTTGAATTAAAAATCTTACTTGAAAGTTTATGTTTGTTTTTCATTAGATTTTTGTCTTAGGATTTGAGAGGAAAGGGATAAATTAAAAAATGGAAATATGATTGTGTAGGGCTTTATAGGAGTTAAGAAGGTTTTCCTATGGATATAAGCACATAAAAATTACTTCTCTTAGAATCTTTCTGTCGGTCAAAACAGAACTACATTGCATCATTTACTAAAATGATCATAACTCTCTACTTTAAACTTGGAATGACGCAAATTTGATGGTGTTGGAAAAAAACCTCATAGATCTTTAATTTGGTAGGTTATGTGTCACCTAACTTTTTATGTTCTAAGAGATATCTGGCCACTTGAAGTTGATCACAATAAATCTTATATGAAAACTCTATTTGTAAAAAAACGTTCAACTCAACTTTGTATTAGAGGATTCTTATGACCTTAACTCAACTCCAAGCCGCTTCCCACAGAAAAGAATTAGCCTTAACACAAATGAAAATCACTCTGTACGATCCCATACACATATGAAGAGTGGTTGAGGTCTTAACTTTGTAATTTGTGGAGTGTTAGGTGTTCGATCAGGCGAAATTCTTTTAGTGCAACTAACTAGATCATTAGCGAGAATTTGGGTATCAACATATATTTTTGAACGAATCATTGCAAAAATAAAGTAAGTTTTATCATTTGAACAAAAAAATTGAAAAACTTAGAGATAGTTAGAATAAAAATTGTACCAAAGTCATCGTGTTGGTATAACAGGTGAACAAGCAGGGGTTGAGCCAAAATATTTTCACATAGGAGTTTCGACATATATAAATGCAACACACGAAGAAGTTCAACAGGTTCAAACTATATAATATATATATATATATATGTAAATTTTGATTGAATTAGATTAGAATGAACCCACCTCTGAACCCTTACTTAGCTTTACCATTGTGAATAAAGTCTTGCAAATGCAACAAAAGTTGAGTAATTTGAAATTAGGCAAAATGGAGATTGTATTAAATAGAGACAAAAACAAAATTAAAAGTTAATGAAATCTTATACAATATATAAATATTCATATATATTTAATAAATTTCTTAATATAAATATTAAATATTAGAAGTTAATGAAATCTTATACAAAATATAAATATTTATATATATTTAATAAATTTCTTAATATAAATATTAAATCAGAATAAAAATTATAAATATTAAATTAGAATAAAAATTATTGTATTCACTTTAACCCATAATTTGCATGTGTTTGTTCTGCCACTTCACACCCACTCTACCGCAAATAAATTATACAGAGATATTTTTATTTATATATTTATCAAATTTTAAAAAATAAATAAAAACTTCATTCATTATTCAAAAAAAATTCCCCATACCAAACACTCTGCTAAGAATATTTTGTTAATTTGATTTAGTTTGAATTGAATGACAGCCCATAGCTGGACCTTTGCCCTTGGATTAAGGGAAAAATGGGTAGAGGGTGGGGCACAATTTTTTAGCAATATAATTTATCGTAAGGATGAAAAGTCATTGAAAGGTAGTTTTAATTGCTGACAACTTTATTTAACAAAATAATAGGCTGGCTTTTGCTCATAGTTGGAGACAATACAATAAACAAATAGCAAATTGATGGGATTCCCTTGCCCTTTGTACTTTCCTAGAAGGGTACATATTATTAACATACCAAAACTAACTTTGAAGAATGTGTGTTAGCATGTGGAGTATCATGAGAAGATACGAAAAATCACTCCAAAAGAAAACAAAAGTTGATTTCGCGAAAAAGTATATGTCTCTTTTGAATTTATCTCAAAAAATCGATTACACATTTATCTTATTATGATGATTTATTACATATTTGTACTACTTCAAACTAAATTTAATACCATTTAGGGGTTAATTTAGGAAGGCCAATTGTTTTTTCTAAAAAATAAATAAATATATACAATTAAGAAGCAGAAGCAAATGTAGAGTGTATATTCCTATTCTTGGGGCTTCTTTAAGTGACACCTCCTAATCATAAGTTGTATTAAGCATGGTTGGTTTGGGCCTGGAATTCTATAGGCAATCGAGTTTGAATTGTAGCTAGCGTCATTTTTGATATATTTTTTTGTGATTTTTTTCCTTTGACCTTCTTTGCTAATTAATTAAGAACGATTTACAGAATCAAATGAAAAATAAGTAGTTAAGTAATTATTGGGTGTTTAATATAAAAAATATATATTCAGTACAATTATTATTAATGAGGTTACTTTAAATAAATTTCGAAAAATAGAAATTTTATCAAGAAAAATTATACTATATTTTTGTTTATGCTTTAGAAAAGATGTAATAGTATATGTGAATTGTATTTACTCTTTTTTTTTTTTTACATATATTTGGTTCTTTTTAAACATGATGTTACATTATTTTATTTACTGTTTTTCATTTAAAAAGATGACACCACTTATGAAGATTTCTACTGGCTGCTCGAGTAAAAGCTATTAAAAAAAAGATAGATTTCAAGGTCGTGGGTGTTCGATTAAAAATATGAAAAAATACATGTTAACAGTGAGATTTGAACTCGGGTTCAGCAACAGAAAAAAAAATAAAGCACCTTCCCAAGAGCAAATGAACTAGTTAGATCATTTAGTCACTAGGTGCTCTATGTTAATTTTATACAAATACCTCTTAATATATATATATATATATATATATATATATATTTCGAGACGAGGTTAATGTGTGCTCGAGCATCCCAACAACACCACAAGAATCTGCCCCTGTTTGTGAGTGATTCGAAGATGAAACTTTCACAATTATTTCCGCAAATTGATACCGTAGCTGGATCCGAAATATGTTCTATATTTCTTGAGGAATTCGATGGATTTTGTGGGGGAATGGGAAGCAATCGATGTAGGCGATATATGTGAGGAAAGGTAATATTGAAAAATGTCATGTCCCAAGTCTATACCCTAAACGTGGCTGGCACCCGATGACCATTGCTGGCCTTAAGCAAACCCTTTATCTGACTTAATTAACTCAGCGGAAAACTTAACTCAATGATAAAGCAATAACATTCTCATATATCACATCATCATATCATATATTACTAAAAGCATGAACAAATAAAATTAAAAGTTGAATTACGTTTTTATCCCTTTTATAAATTAAATTCTTATAAAATTTAAATATTTAATAGTATAGATTTAATTAGAATATTAATGACTTTTAGACTTTCTAAGATTAATTTCTAATTAAAGATCTAATTTATTAATATTTATCATGTATATAATAATTATAATTTTTTTTAAAAAAAATCTCTACCTAAATTGCTTTACTTTTCCTCTTCTCATAACTTCTTCCTTAATCCCTCTCATGCATTATATAATTTATGTGAATAAAGTATTATCATTTATGATAAATAACAAAATTTAATAATTTAAAGGTTGCAATCTGCAAAATGGAGATATAAAAACACCATTTTGCTTGTGATCATACATTGCATGCCCAAATATTCTTGACGGTTGAATGTTTTAAAATTGTGTTTTGATTATTTGTTTTCTTAATAGAGATCTATCATACAACAAAGGCTTGACAGGTTCACTCCCTCAATCAATTGAAAATTTGAAGAGTCTATCGATTCTGTAAGGGTATTATTACATGATAAACTAACTTTAATTTTCTTTTTCATATTCTTCATTTATTTATTACTATTTTCTAATTACTTATTTAACTTTTATACTCTTAATATTCATAACTCTCATATTTTCATATTCATAACCTTCAAATATTTAAACTTAACACTCTAAGATATCTTTTGATATTCCTTCTATTCTATTTAAATAAATGTTAATGACTTTTAGTCTTTCTAAGATTAATTTCTAATTAAAGATCTAATTTATTAATATTTATCATGTATGTAATAATTATAAATTTTTTTTTACAAAAAAAAATCTCTACCTAAATTGCTTTACTTTTCCTCTTCTCATAACTTCTTCCTTAACCCCTCTCATGAATAATATAATTTATGAGAATAAAGTATTATCATTTATGATAAATAACAAAATTTAATAATTTAAAGGGTGCAATCTGCAAAATGGAGACACACAAACACCATTTTGCTTGTGATCATACATTGCATGCACAAATAATCTTGACGGTTGAAAGTTTTAAAATTATGTTTTGATTATTTGTTTCCTTAATAGGGATCTATATACAACAAAGGCTTGAAAGGTTCACTCCCTCAATCAATTGAAAATTTGAAGAGTCTGTCGATTCTGTAAGGATATTATTACGTGATAAACTAACTTTAATTTTCTTTTTCATATTCTGCATTTATATATTACTAAAATTTAATTACTTATTTAACTTTTATACTCTTAATAGTCATAACTCTCATCTTTTCATATTCATAACCTTCATATATTTAAACTTAACACTCTAAGATATCTTTTGATATTCCTTCTATTCTATCTAAATAAATTCACCTACTTTATCTCATGAAACCCCTACCAAGACTATTAGGCTATTATTTTTAGAGCCTGTTTGGCTCAGCTTAAAAGCTGGTCAAACTGACTTAGAGCCTGTTTGGCTCAGCTTAAAAGCTGGTCAAACTGACTTAAAAGCTGGTTTTTGACTTATTTAGTTGTTTGGCAATGCTCAAAATAACTTACTTTAAGTTAAAAAAAAAACTTATTTTAAGCAAAAAATTAAAAGTTGGGGTAGGGGTGCTTTTTTTTCCAGCTTATAAGCTGTTTTAAGTTGACCACATTTTACCTTTTTACCCTTAATATTTTTATATAATCTCCAAATTACCCACATAACCCTAACATCTCTTTCTTCTATTTTTCCATTTTCACGTGTGGATGATAGACAATTACTATTACTAATGAATGAAAATAAAATAAATCTTAAATCTTTCAAGTGATCTATTCAAATTATATATTATTAAAATGTAAAATAAGTTGCACATATAACTTAAATAAAAATTTATATTCTTCTTATAAATAATTTGTGATAATAAAGAAATATGTGAATGATAGACTATTATTATTACCTATGGATGAAACTAAAATAAAATCTTAAATCGTTCTTTGATCTATTCGAATTATATATCTTTAAAATCTATAATAAGTTTATATTCCTCTTATAAATAATTGTGATGAGAAAGAAATATGTCAATGATAGCAAAATATAATTATTTATGGCTGTAAAATATAAGTTAATTAACTTTTATTATGTTAACAACTTTTAAGGGTATTTGAGACATTTTGATTTAAAAAGCTGTATATCAGCACTTATTTGCTAAACACATCAACAACTTTTTTTTATAACTTCATCACTTTTAATGAAACGCATAACTGCTTATTCTAAAAATAACTTTCAGCACTTTCAAAAGTACTTTTTTAAAGCTGCTTTTATTAAGCCCATCCAAACGGGCCCTTTTTATATAGTTATAGTAGATGAAGAAAACTCTTGAAGTTTGATAGGATATGGAAGGAGTAGATAAGAACTCAAAGATTTATGTATTAATTGTGTACTTATTTTTTCATCTATACATACATCAGTGTTATAAGAATAATGTCTACATTATTTTTTTCTTAAATTTGTTTCTTTTTGTCTTTTTTTCTCTCTCTATTAGACTTCTTAATTTAGTTTTCTATGAATGTTTTATTGCCGTAAGATTTTATTCTTATTTTTTAATTGTTACATTTATTATTCATGACAATTTACATATATATTTCCATGAAATTTTAGTCATTCTAACGTATCTATAAAGATTCACATGAAACACACGTGCGAAGCACGTGCTCAGAAACTAGTATATTATTATAAGAAGGAACGAAACAAAGTTAAAAGTAGAATTACAATTTTACCCCTACTATAAATTAAAATGTTATAAAATAATTATTTAATTTGAATGTTAAATAGTATACTTTTAATAAAAATGTAAATGATTTTTGCACTTTCTTAGATTAATTTCTAATTAAAATATCTAATTTAATAATAATTATCATCTATAAACTATATGTATATTTAGGTTTGAATTACGTTTTTATTCCTTTTATAAATTAAATTGTTATAAATTTAAATATTTAATGGTATATTTAATTAAAATGTTAACGACTTTTAGACTTTCTAAGATTAATTTCTAATTAAAGATCTAATTTATTAATATTTATCATGTATATAATAATTATAATTTTTTTTTAAAAAAAATCTCTACCTAAATTGCTTTACTTTTCCTCTTCTCATAACTTCTTCCTTAACCCTTCTCATGAATAATATAATTTATCTGAATAAAGTATTATCATTTATGATAAATAACAAAATTTAATAATTTAAAGGGTGCAATCTGCAAAATGGAGTTATACAAACACCATTTTGCTTGTGATCATACATTGCATGCACAAATATTCTTGACGGTTGAAAGTGTTAAAATTATGTTTTGTTTATTTGTTTTCTTAATAGGGATCTATCATACATCAAAGGCTTGACAGGTTCACTCCCTCAATCAATTGAAAATTTGAAGAGTCTATCGATTCTGTAAGGGTATTATTACACGATAAACTAACTTTAATTTTCTTTTTCATATTCTTCATTTATTTATTACTATTTCTTTAATTACTTATTTAACTTTTATACTCTTAATAGTCATAACTCTCATCTTTTCATATTCATAACCTTCAAATATTTAAACTTAACACTCTAAGATATCTTTTGATATTTATTCTATTCTATCTAAAGAAATTCACCTACTTTATCTCATTAAACCCCTACCAAGACTATTAGGCTATTATTTTTATTCTATAGTTAGAGTAGATGAAGAAAACTTTTGAAATTTGATAAGATATGGAAGGAGTCGATAAGAACTCAAAGATTTATGTATTTATGGTGTACTTATTGTTTCATCTATACATACATCAATGTTATAAGAATTAATGTCTACATTAATTTTTTTTCTTAAATTTGTTTCTTTTTGTCATTTTTTTTCTCTCTATTAGACTTCTTAATTTAGTTTTCTATGAATGTTTTATTGCCGTAAGTTTTTATTCTTATTTTATAATTGTTACATTTATTATTCATGAAAATTTACATATATATTTCCATGAAATTTTAGTCATTTTAACGTATCTATGAAGATTCACATGAAATGCTCAGAAACTAGTATATTATTATAAGAAGGAACGAAACAAAGTTAAAAGTAGAATTACGATTTTACCCCTACTATAAATTAAAATGTTACAAAATAATTAATTAATTTGAATGTTAAATTGTATCATTTTAATAAAATTGTAAATGATTTTTGCACTTTCTTAGATTAATTTCTAATTAAAATATCTAATTTAATAATATTTATCATCTATATGACAATTGCTCTAATTTGATTGCTAAATTTATTTATTGATAAAATTTCGGGGTAAGAATATATGAATTTTTTATGCTCTTTTTCTTTATTTTCCTGATCATTCACTTCACAGAGATATCTATATTGTACTTTGAAGTTTTAATTAATTGTTGTAGTTAGTTTATATTTCAATTTTATAAATATTGTCGAGTTTGTTTGGCCATAACATGATTTTACTAATAAAAAACACAACATGTATTTTAGTATGAAGCTACTTTTTTTTAACATTGACTTCATTGATATAATAGTTTGGTTAAATATAAACCTTTTTCTTGTTCTTTTTGATGCACTAATTTTTGTAGTGCAACGAGCCTAAGAATTTAGCATCATGAGATGTGCAAACTTTGCGCTACAGAGAAGATGAAAACAAGTATTTTTTTGGGAGAAAATGCACAACAATCCGCCTAAACTATATATGATCAAAATTTTAGTGACACATCTTAATTAAACTAAGATCGTATTATCCACTGAACTTATTCTTTTTGTAATTTTATACACCTTTTATCTTACGCGACACACTACGTGACTCCACGAATTGAGATGCGTAAGAGATATTTAGATCACACATAAACTAAAAAGATGCACAAAATTACAAAAAAAAAGTTCAATGGGGTAATAGGACCTTAAAATTGTTAAGGTGTATTTCTGAAATTTGGTCATAGTCTAGGGGATACTTGTGCATTCCTTTTTTTTTTTGATAACACTAATCTTAACTATAGTTGATCACTTATTGTCTTCTGCAAATAATGTTTTATATAAATTTGATGCCTTTGAAGTAGAAAAAATTACGCGAGTAAAGGTTCAATCTATTTTTTTTGGCATGAGTCGAGAAAAAGAGCTTCCATCAAAGCTTTAAATCGTTATGACGTTGCATAGCTTCAATCAAGATGCATGAGTATTGACATACTAAAATATTTTGGTTTTTCTATTCAAATATGTCTTTGTTGTGGTTGGCAATTTTCTATTTCTCTTTTAAATAGTAACATTCATTAGGGAATGAATTCTAGGATAACAAAATTTATATTTATTGGTATTAGAGATTAATATATCAAATATTTGAAATAAATATGCTATGTGAATGGATGAACCAAAATTATACATCACATCTTTATTGGCTTGTGATACATGTATACGTCATCCTTAATTGTCTAGCTAAATTTACTTATGTTATTTGGCAAACTCAAACTGTATTTAGAATCATGTTTGTACGTTTCAAACCAAATTTAGTATAACGTATTATTTATCAATATTATGTAACGACCTGTTTAGTCGTTTTGAGCAGCAGATTTTATTTCTGGAAAAACAGGCTGAGACGACGGAACCCATGACGGACCGTCATGGGCACGACGGACCGTCGAGGGGTCTCGTTTCAAAACACTTAGAAATTCTAAAATTTGGGTACTGAAATCGACTCTCTGAACTTCGTGACGAAAGTGCAGGACGGACCGTCACAGACTCTTCAGAGAATTGAGTCTCTGAACTTTGTGACGGAGCAGCAGGACGGACCGTCGCAGGCGCGACGGACCGTCACAGGCTGCGTAATCCCAGACTGGGTCGGATTTTCGTTAAGTAATTTAAGGGGCGTTTTGGACTATTCCGGCTTTAATTATAAAGTTAGTGGGTTTATGTTAATAAGTCTAATTACTTGGGGGTTAAAAGAGGTAACCTTGAGTAAATTAGTGGGTTATTATTGCCATCTTTTATTCTTAATTATATGCTAATTAGGGTAAAAGAAAGAGGGTTTGAATAAGAAAAAGAAAAGAACAGAAAGAGAGAGAAGGAGAATCGATAGAGAGAGACGAACGAAGAGGAAAAACAAAAGCTTGGGAAATTTGCTTGCTTGATCACGAATCTTCGGTGGAGGTAGGTTATGGTTTTTACACTATTCGTAGTAAACTCTTAATAGTGAATGATATGTATTGGGTAGTGTTGTAAACCCTTCTATATGCTTAATTGTGTGTATGCATGTTGTGATTATATAATTGTGATGAGATAAGCATGATGAAGCTATTGAATTCTAAATCTTAAAAAAGAAATCCTAATCAACTTTGTTAATGATGATGCCTTAGTGTAAAAGAAGGCTTGATGAACGAAAGTAGTAAGATTAGGGGATCGGGTGCCACGTTCCGGTACCAGGATAGTATATGAGGATCGGAGTGTCACGTTCCGACACCAGGATAGAATATGGATCGGGTGCCACGTTCCGGTACCAGGATAGTATATGAGGATCGGAGTGTCACGTTCCGACACCAGGATAGAATATGGATCGGGTGCCACGTTCCGGTACCAGGATAGTATATGAGGATCGGAGTGTCACGTTCCGACACCAGGATAGAATATGGATCGGGTGCCACGTTCCGGTACCAGGATAGTATATGAGGATCGGAGTGTCACGTTCTCACACAAGGATAGAATATGGATCGGGTGCCACGTTCCGGTACCAGGATAGTATGATGAGGATCGGTGTGTCACGTTCCGACACCAGGATTAGTAAAGAGAATGAATCTTGAAACATGTTAATATACTTAATTTAATGAACCTAAATCCCAAATGAGTATGATGGGGAGGCGTGAGTCCTCATTGATGAGCTTGGTGTTGTGACCAAGGGTTATGGTAATTGTAAATGTTGCATGCTAAGGATATTAGTTGATTTTATGATGTTATCTGATATATATTGTTTCTATTTTGAGTTGGCCGATGATATCTACTCAGTACTCGTGTTTTGTACTGACCCCCTACTTTTATGTTTTCTTCTTTGTTATTTGTGGAGTGCAGCAAACGTGCCATCGTCTTCAACTCAACCGCAACTCTAGCCAGTCTTCATTACTCCGGATATCAGGGTGAGCTAATGCTTCTAGCTTGGACTGGATCTTCCTCTTCATGTCTTGATGCCTTGAACTTCCGGCATGGACTAGCTTTTACTTATTTTAGTTTCTTAGAATACTCTTAGTTTAGTAATTTGAAGTAGATGTTCTTGTGATGATGACTTCCAGATTTTGGGAATAATAATAGTTGTTGAGTTTTTAGAAGTTATTGAATTGTTTTTTAATGAGTTCAAGTCTTCCGCATTACTTTCTGTTGATATTATATTGAAACGTTAAGGTTTTGATTGGTTGGTTCGCTCACATAGGAGGGTAACTGTGGGTGCCAGTCGCGGCCCGATTTGGGTCGTGACAAACTTGGTATCAGAACATTAGGTTCGTTGGTCTCATCACACAAGAACGAGTCTAGTGAAGTCTTAAGGAACGGTAGGGGGACGCTTTTACTTTTCTTTGAGAGGCTATAAGACTTTAGGAAAATTCCATTCTTTCCTTCTTTCTTTCGTGCTATTACTTGGGTCCAATTGGTATCTAGGTGATACAAATTGGTATCTGACCATCTTCACTCTATTTTGCAGATGGTTAGAACTAGAGCAACAACCGCACCAACACCAGCACCGGCGGAACAGGGTGCGTCTGAGCCAGCCACTGGGGCTGTAGCTAGAGGAAGAGTAGCGGCAAGAGGCCGTGGTAGAGGTCGTGGGAGGAAGTCCTCTAGGAGAAGAGGACGAACACCTAGCCCATCTGGTACTAGGGCGGTGACTCCTCTACCGACTGAGGAAGTAGTAAGAGAAGGAGAGGATAGGGAGAATGAACAAGTGCAGAATGAGGAATTGCCACCCCAACCTACCCCAGAAATGATCAATCAGGTTCTTGCTTATCTTAGCGGGTTATCTGATCAAGGCCAGACACCTCCAGTGTTTTCTGCACCAGCACCTCAGGCTCCGGAGGTACAACATGCGGCTACTGCGGCTCCCCGCATAGATGTTCCATTGGAAATAGGCACGTTTCCTCATCTGACTACATGGCCTATAATGACAAATGATAAACATGAACTTTTCAGTAAGTTCTTGAAATTGAAACCTCCAGTCTTCAAGGGTGCTGAATCTGAGGATGCTTATGATTTTCTGGTTGATTGTCATGAGCTACTACACAAGATGGGTATAGTAGAATGGTTTGGTGTGGAGTTTGTGACTTATCAGTTTCAAGGGAACGCCAAAATGTGGTGGCGGTCACATGTTGAGTGTCAACCAACAGAGGCGCCACCTATGACTTGGGCATCATTCTCTAGCTCGTTTATGGAGAAGTATATCCCCCGGACTTTGAGGGATAGGAAAAGAGATGAGTTTTTGAGCCTAGAGCAAGGTAGGATGTCGGTTACTGCGTATGAGGCTAAGTTCCGTGCATTATCCCGGTATGCCACCCAACTTTGTTTCAGTCCACAAGAGCAGATTCGCCGTTTTGTGAAGGGGTTGAGATCAGAGTTGCGGATTTCAGCTTTACAGGTAGCGGCTACAGTGAAATCTTTTTAAGAAGTGGTAGACTTCGTGATAGAGGTAGAGGGAGTGAAGCCAGATGACTTTACCATGGCAACTACATCAAAAAATTTTCGAAAAGGAGGTGAGTTTAATGGTTCTTACTCTAGAGGACAGGGTTCAGGAGGCTACTCAGTCCGACCAATGCAGTCTTCACTACAGACTGTAGTTGGGGGTCCACCTCAGACCGGTCAACACTTCTCTAAGAGACCTATGCTTGAATCCAGAGAGTGTTATGGATGTGGGGAGACTGGACACATTAAGAGGTATTGTCCAAAACAGAGTTACAGACCTCCAAATGTTAGAGGTAGAGGTGGTTATGGAAGAGGCCGTCATTCTGGAGGACGCGGTGGTCGAGGTAATGGTGGTCACCAAAACGGTCGGGGTGATGGGCAAACTGGAGCCACTACATCACAACATGGTAGGGGCAACGGACAGACAGGTGAGAGGGCCCATTGTTATGCTTTCCCTTGGAGATCTGAAGCGGAGACATCTGATGCTGTCATCACAGGTAATCTTTCGGTTTGTGATTGCATGGCTTCTGTATTGTTTGATCCTGGATCCACGTTTTCTTATGTATCTTCTTCATTTGCTACTGGTCTTAATTTACCTTGTGAATTACTTGACATGCCTATTCGTGTTTCTACTCTGGTGGGTGAGTCTGTAATAGTTGAAAAGGTGTATAGGTCTTGTTTGGTGACTTTTGTGGGGAGCGACACTTATGTAGACTTGGTTATCTTAGAATTGGTTGATTTTGATGTAATTCTGGGTATGACTTGGCTTTCTCCGAATTTTGCGATCTTGGATTTTAATGCTAAAACTGTGACATTAGCCAAGCCTGGGACAGATCCATTAGTGTGGGAGGGTGACTACACTTCCAATCCGGTTCGTATCATCTCCTTTCTTCGTGCTAAGAAAATGGTTAGTAAGGGCTGTTTAGCGTTCTTGGCACATCTCAGGGATGATACTACCCAAGTACCTCCAATTGAGTCGGTCTCGATAGTTCGTGAGTTTGTAGATGTGTTTCCCGCAGACCTTCCGAGTATGCCACCGGATAGAGATATTGACTTCTGCATCGATCTTGAACTGGGTACTCGCCCCATTTCTATACCCCCTTATAGAATGGCTCCCGCGGAGTTAAGAGAGTGAAAGGCACAACTTCAAGAGTTGCTAAGCAAAGACTTTATTAGACCAAGTGCATCTCCTTGGGGTGCTCCGATATTATTTGTGAAGAAAAAGGATGGGAGTTTTAGGATGTGCATAGACTATAGACAGTTGAACAAGGTAACTATTAAGAACAAGTATCCCATTCCTCGCATTGATGACTTGTTCGATCAGTTACAAGGTGCTTGTGTCTTCTCTAAGATTGACTTGAGGTCCGGTTATCATCAATTGAAGATATGGGCAACGGATGTGCCAAAGACTGCTTTTCGAACTAGGTATGGGCATTACGAATTTGTAGTAATGTCTTTTGGTCTTACGAATGCCCCTGCTTCTTTCATGAGCTTGATGAACAGTATTTTAAGCCATATCTAGATCTATTTGTGATCGTATTTATTGATGATATATTGGTATACTCAAAGAGCAAGAAGGAACATGAGGAGTACTTGAGAATGGTATTGGAAATGTTGAGGGAGAAAAAGCTTTATGCCAAATTCTCCAAGTGTGAGTTTTGGCTAGATGCAGTGTCCTTCTTGGGGCATGTGGTTTCTAAGGATGGGGTGATGGTAGATCCTTCTAAGATTGAGACAGTGAAGAATTGGGAAAGACCCACTAATGTGTCAGAAATAAGGAGCTTTGTTGGTTTAGCTAGCTATTACCACCGATTTGTCAAGGGATTCTCTTCCATTTCTTCCCAATTGACAAACTTGACTAAACAGAATGTTCCATTTGTATGGTCGGACGAGTGTGAAAAAAGCTTTCAGAAGCTCAAGACTTTGTTGACTACCGCACCAATCCTTACCTTGCCAGTGGAAGGTAAGAATTTCATTGTCTATTGTGATGCATCCTATTCGGGGTTGGGTGCAGTGCTAATGCAAGAGAAGGACGTAATTGCTTATGCTTCAAGGCAATTAAAGGTGCACGAACGTAATTATCCGACCCATGATTTGGAATTGGCTGCGGTAGTGTTTGCCTTAAAGCAATGGAGACACTATCTATATGGGGTTAAGTGTGAAGTATACACGGATCATCATAGCCTACAGTATGTCTTTACTCAAAAAGATTTGAATTTGAGACAAAGGAGATGGATGGAACTACTGAAGGACTACGATATCACTATCTTGTATCATCCGGGAAAGGCTAATGTTGTGGCAGACGCCTTAAGTAGAAAGGCAGGAGCATGGGAAGTCTAGCTCACTTACAAGTTTCTAGACGTCCATTGGCTAGAGAGGTTCAGACTCTGGCTAACGACTTGATGAGGTTAGAAGTAAATGAGAAGGGAGGATTGTTGGCTTGTGTGGAGGCGAGATCTTCTTTTCTTGACAAGATTAAGGGAAAACAGTTTGAGGATGAGAAACTAAGCAGAATCCAAGATAAAGTATTGCGAGGAGAGGCTAAGGAAGCACAAATCGATGAGGAAGGTGATTTGAGAATTAAGGGAAGGGTATGTGTACCCCACGTCGATGATTTGATCAACACTATTCTGACAGAGGCTCATAGTTCAAGGTATTCTATACTTCCTGGTGCAACCAAGATGTATCGTGACCTAAAGCAACACTTTTGGTGTAGTAGAATGAAGCGTGATATTGTTGATTTTATTGCCAAATTTCCAAACTGTCAGCAAGTAAAGTATGAACACCAGAGGCCCGGAGGAACACTTCAGAGAATGTCCATTCCTGAATGGAAGTGGGAAAGGATTGCAATGGATTTCGTGGTTGGTCTTCCAAAGACAATGGGTAAGTATGACTCTATTTGGGTGGTTGTTGATAGGTTAACTAAGTCTGCTCATTTCATTCCGGTCAAGGTGACTTACAACGCAAAGAAATTAGCCAAAATCTATATCTCAGAAATTGTTCGGTTGCATGGGGTTCCACTCTCCATCATATCAGATAGAGGTACGCAGTTTACTTCTAAGTTTTGGAAAACATTGCATGCGAAATTAGGTACTAGGTTGGACCTTAGTACTGCGTTCCATCCTCAGACCAATGGTCAGTCTGAGCGAACGATTCAAGTGTTGGAGGATATGCTTCGAGCATGTGTGATAGAATTTGGTGGTTAGTGGGATAGCTTCTTACCCTTAGCAGAGTTCTCCTACAACCATAGCTATCACTCAAGCATTGATATGGCCCCATTTGAGGCACTATATGGGAGAAGATGTAGGTCTCCCATTGGGTGGTTTGATGCATTTGAGGTTAGACCTTGGGGTATTGACCTTCTGAGGGAATCGTTAGATAAAGTGAAATCTATTCAAGAAAAGCTTCTAGCGGCGCAAAGTAGGCAAAAGGAATATGCGGATCGCAAGGTTAGAGATTTCGAGTTCATGGAGGGTGAACAAGTCTTGCTGAAGATTTCACCCATGAAAGTGGTGATGCATTTTGGAAAAAGGGGTAAATTAAACCCAAGGTATATCGGTCCCTTTGAAGTACTTAAGCGAGTAGGGGAGGTGTCTTATGAGTTAGCCTTGCCTCCAGGGCTGTCCGGAGTGCATCCGGTGTTTCATGTGTCTATGTTGAAAAGATACCATGGGGATGGAAACCACATTATCCGTTGGGATTCGGTTTTGCTTGATGAGAATTTGTCCTATGAAGAGGAACCTGTTCCTATTCTAGATAGAGAAATTCGCAAGTTGAGATCAAGGGAGATTGCATCCATCAAAGTTCAATGGAAGAATCGACCAGTCGAAGAAGCCACTTGGGAGAAAGAGGCTGATATGCGAGAACGATACCCACACCTGTTTACAGATTCAGGTACTCCTTTTCGCCCTTGTTTTCTTTCTTGTGATCGTTCGGGGACGAACGATGGGTAAATTGGTATCTATTGTAACGACCTGTTTAGTCGTTTTGAGCTGCAGATTTTATTTCTGGAAAAACAGGCTGAGACGACGGAACCCACGACGGACCGTCATGGGCACGACGGACCGTCATGGGCACGACGGACCGTCGAGGGGTCTCGTTTCAAAACACTTAGAAATTTTGAAATTTGGGTACTGAAATCGACTCTCTGAACTTCGTGACGAAAGTGCAGGACGGACCGTCACAGGCGTGACGGACCGTCACAGACTCTTCAGAGAATTGAGTTTCTGAACTCTGTGACGGAGCAGCAGGACGAACCGTCGCAGGCACGACGGCCCGTCACAGGCACGACGGCCCGTCACAGGCTTCGTAATCCCAGACGGGGTTGGATTTCTGTTAAGTAATTTAAGGGGCGTTTTGGACTATTCCAGCTTTAATTATAAAGTTAGTGGGTTTATGTTAATAAGTCTAATTACTTGGGGGTTAAAAGAGGTAACCTTGAGTAAATTAGTGGGTTATTATTGCCATCTTTTATTCTTAATTATGTGCCAATTAGGGTAAAAGAAAGAGGGTTTGAATAAGAAAAAAGAAAAGAACAGAAAGAGAGAGAAGGAGAATCGATAGATAGAGACGAACGAAGAGGAAAAACAAAAGCTTGAGAAATTTGTTTGCTTGATCACGAATCTTTAGTGGAGGTAGGTTATGGTTTTTACACTATTCAAAGTAAACTCTTAATAGCGAATGATATGTATTGGGTAGTGTTGTAAATCCTTCCATATGCTTAATTGTGTGTTTGCATGTTGTGATTATATAATTGTGATGAGATAAGCATGATGAAGCTATTGAATTCTAAATCTTGAAAAAGAAACCCTAAATCTACTTTGTTAATGATTATGCCTTAGTGTAAAAAAAGGCTTGATGAACGAAAGTAGTGAGATTAGGGGATCGGGTGCCACGTTCCAGTACCAGGATAGTATATGAGGATCGGAGTGTCACGTTCTAACACCAGGATAGAATATGGATCGGGTGCCACGTTCCGGTACCAGGATAGTATATGAGGATCGGAGTGTCACGTTCCGACACCAGGATAGAATATGGATCGGGTGACACGTTCCGGTACCAGGATAGTATATGAGGATTGAAGTGTCACGTTCCGAAACAAGGATAGAATATGGATCGGGTGCCACGTTCCGGTACCAGGATAGTATGATGAGGATCGGAGTGTCACGTTCCGACACCAGGATTAGTAAAGAGAATGAATCTTGAAACATGTTAATGTACTCAATTTAATGAACCTAATTCCCAAATGAGTATGATGGGGAGGCGTGAGTCCCTCATTGATGAGCTTGGTGTTGCGACCAAGGGTTATGATAATCGTAAATGCTGCATACTAAGGATATTAGTTGATTTTATGATGTTATCTGATATATATTGTTTCTATTTTGAGTTGGCCGATGATATCTACTCAGTACCCGTGTTTTGTACTGACCCCCTACTTTTATGTTTTCTTCTTTGTTATTTGTGGAGTGCAGCAAACGTTCCATCATCTTCAACTCAACCGCAACTCTAGCCAGTCTTCATTACTCCGGATATCAGGGTGAGCTAATGCTTCTAGCTTGAACTGGATCTTCCTCTTCATGTCTTGATGCCTTGAACTTCCGGCATGGACTAGCTTTTACTTATTTTAGTTTCTTAGAATACTCTTAGTTTAGTAATTTGAAGTAGATGTTCTTGTGATGATGACTTCCAGATTTTGGGAATAACAATAGTTGTTGAGTTTTTAGAAGTTATTGAATTGGGTTTTAATGAGTTTAAGTCTTCCGCATTACTTTCTGTTGATATTATATTGAAACGTTAAGGTTTTGATTGGTTGGTTCGCTCACATAGGAGGGTAAGTGTGGGTGCCAGTCGCGACCCGATTTGGGTCGTGACATATTAGTATTGCTTATATTACTTTAAAAATGTGTATTGATGCATGGGATACACTTGCATAGCACGTGTTTAGAAACTAGTAACTTAAAACGTCTTGTCCAAAATGACAATTAAGTCTCAAAATATACTATTTGAAATAAAAGAAACTCAAATGAATTGATTATCCATTTATGTAGCCTCTAAAAATACTATGATGAATGATGGGACAAACCACACAACATTCCATAAATGAAAGACTAGAAAGAAATAACAAGGATACTACGAAATTCAAAGAGGCTCACCAATAACTCTGAATGCTCAAACTGGTTCAACGAGGCGTTGGATGCTAATCCTGGTTACCTACGTCTGCATCGTAAGATGATGTAGACCAACTGGCATCAGTACATTGAATGTACGACTATGCGAGTTGGAATGCTAAACAACAACTTAACATGATAAGAATAAGATGAACTTACATTTTCTCTAATCAACTCATGAACACTCAACTAAATGTATATATATAAAGCAATTTAAAACACATGCGGTATTTTTTTGTAAAACAGTAGTACAACTTAGTTCATTAAAGAAAATGCAATAACAAACTAAACTTTACTTATATATGAAAGTAATATATTTCACTGGGAGATTTTCTAACCGACAACCACCATTATGAGCCTAAGTGGTGATACAACATCTTTCCCACGCTACCAGAACTGTTCTATACTTTGCCGTTTCATAGATTTCCTTAACCTACTAGTTTAACTTTCGTGATCATCTAAAAAGTATGACCCATTAATACCCATGATGGTTACATGATTTACATCGAGACTTGAGTTAATATGAACTCTTATCCCCACATCGATGCTCAATACTACAAAATATACTTTAGCTCATGCTTTTAAAATAACTTCCTTTCTTTGGGTTGAGATAATTTTTCAACACTTATCTTTAAAAGCTCTCTTGGAATCAATGTTTCCTTTTCTTGTTCAAAACCTTTTTGGGAAATCTTAATTTCCTCTTAAAAAATGTGAAAACATTTATAATCTTTCTAGGGAATACTTAGTTCCCTTATAATTTTTGAGAAATGAACTCAACTCTTGCTCTTTCTTTAAATCTAAATCTAAGTCTTAAAATGAAGATAAAATGTTTACATAAGACTCTTGGAAACTTTAAGGAACTTTATATTGACTTGCTTCTTAACCTTTTAAACTTAACTCTTAACTTCTTATACTTTCTTTCAATTCGATTATGCTAAAGGTTTCATGATATCATGTTTATGGATGATTTCATGATGTTTATATGTACCTTAGAGTATTAGAATCAACTAAGAAATGTGGGTACATCACTTGGGAACTAGTACGAAAAGATGAGGGAAGTACAGGGTCTCCATGCGTTTTTGGCGCTCTGAGAGGCGTGAGCGCCAGAGCCTGACGGATAGACTCTGTCCCAAGGTGATTTTGTTGGTGCGACGTGCCAGAGCCTGATGGAGAGAGACTCTCTCGAGGAGCTCTAGTAGGCGCGACATCCCAAGGCTTGTCAGACGGGCGTTTCAACTCTTCTTCTCTGTTTTTCATATCTAAACCTTGTAAACTTCCATTGATCTCATCCCAATCACTTAGTATCACTAATAAAATCAATGTCCAATAGATTTGACTCGAAAAGCACCTCGAAAACACGAATCCAGTCAACTAAAAGCATACTACAACTCAACCAACAAGAATCGAACCATTGTTCTTCAAGAACTTTAATGTTCATCATTCAATCTACTAAAAATTTGCTGAATTAAACAAATTGGTGTGTAGGTGAACTAATCTAACACAGAAAAAACTCAAAAAACCTTAATAGGGATCCCTCCAACGAATTCCACTCGACAATATTCGCGTTATTGGTGAATTCTTGAACTTTTCTCCCTTTTTCTTCTTTTATTCAAGATATGACTGTTTGAAAATGCCCAACACTCACTTCTTAAACTTGGGAAAATTTTCAGATTTTTATTTTTCTTTCCAAAAATGATTATTCTTAGTATCTTAGCTTATTCTTGGCTATTACGAGTTATGAGATATTACCAAAGGGAGTGAAATAAGTGTGAATTTTTGGGGAAATTTGATCATGGAATGATTTCAAACGTCAAACTTGTCGTAGGTTGGGTCAGATTTACTTTATCAGGACTAAAAACTACAATACCATCAAAAGCGTTGTGGATTAAGTCCAGACTTAAATAATTAAGATACATACCTGAGACCTATGAACACTATCTACGGACCATGTTTATTTGTGTGGCTCATAAAGAGGGTTCATAGATCTAAAATTTCATCTACGGTCCAAAAAATTAACTACGACTTGTAAATGTGGCTTATAGAAGAAGTTCTGCATGTTTTTTCTTTGAGTTTTATAAGTCGGATATGTGAACCATGGAGTTAACCATACCCAAAAACCTTGCTCTTAGATACTCACTTTGATATTTTCCAGTTTGCTCTCATAATTACTCGCACACTTCATTCTAGTCCGTTATTTTCTTTCAACTAATTCTAAACTAAAACTTATCTAAATATGATAATGTTCTACTGATCTTAAACGATACATCAAAATAACTAAGTACTAGTATATCCAATTGCCTCCCAAACAACACATGATTTAATGTTGCGACACGATGCGAACTCATTAGTTACTCAGACTTCACCAGAAACCTATGTATACACCACCTTGATTTCCTCAATAGTGCCCAAATAATGTTTAACTCTTTGACCATTTACCTTAGCGTCTTTCTTTCATGATTTTGAAGCTCAATTGAACCATATGAGAAAACTTCAACCACATGAAAAGGTCCTAGCCGCTTTGACTTTAGCTTGCAAGGACACAAAAAAAGTTTTGAGTTGAACAGAAGCACCATATCACATGATGCAAGTCTCACTTTTCAATATTCCAGTCATGATACATCTTCATCCTCTTATTTACAAAACTAAACTTTCATATGTTTTCACTTCAAATTCATCAATCTTATTTAGTTGACTCAGGCACTGATCATATGCATCTCCTCAATCCATGTTTAACTTTTTAAGCGCCCACATGACTTTGTGCTCAAGATCTGAATGTAGATGACAAAACTTCCAAATTCAAATTCATAAGGCATATACCTATGGGAGTCTTGAATCCAGTCGAATATGTCCATAAGGCATCATCAAGCATCCCGGACCAATATGTATAATTGACGTTCATAATTTTCTTTGGGATTGCTTTATCTCACGGTTTGAAACTTCCAACTGCCTACTAGATTGTGAATGTTTTTACATTGTGTTTCACCTCATATTTTTCAAGTAAAGATCGAAATAACCTATTGCAGAAATGGTAACCTCCATCACTAATAATTGTTGCAACGTAACAAATCCGAATAAATATTTAACTTGAAGAATGATATGTCACTTTAGCCTTCCGTATTGGGGAAGTATGACTACCTCCACTCATATGGACACATAGTCAACAACTAAAAATATGTATATTGTCCCATTAGAGTTCACAAATGGGTCCATAAAATCAATGTTCCATATATCAAACAATTCAATTATCAGAAAGGGAGTGATAGGGAGCTCGTGTTTTCTTAAAATAACTCATTCTCTTTCTTTCACAAGATTTTGTGAAATCATAAGTGTCTTGGCTTTGGCCAAAAGTGTTATACCCAAATAATAGAATTTTACTCCGGATACCACTATGATGCTCTCAAACTTGAGAGAAATGACATGCCTCAGATATACTCATCATATCCTCCTTAGGTATGCAAGAATGAATAATTACATAAACACATAGAGAGGATAAGTATAGATCTTATCGAAAATCTCTGTGACATTTGACATAAAATTTTGGCACTCGTGAAAAAAGAAAGTTAAAATGTGCCACATCACTCACCAAATAATTTGCGAAGTCGACGAATCACAAAATCAAAGCATGGTATGCAACCAATACTTGATTATCTAGGAAAGTATCATATATCCCAAAACTATCAGTCATGACCCAAACCGTCGTGATTGACACCCACATGAACAACCCGGTGGGAGAACAACTACTACCATCCAACTAAACCATTTATTCTAAAACTAAGACATTTAAGTTATGAAAGCAATTTAAATGACTAAAGACGTAATTTCATTACTAAATATAGATCTAAAATTTGCTGAAGATAAACCTATGATATGAAAGTCAATCTACAAAACTATTAAAGATACCAAGTCTAAACAAGAAAGGCTAATGAACTCTTCAACTGTATAATAAAAATGGTCTAAGTCCGTAAATGGAGGAGTTAGACTAAAGATAACTTCATGGCAGCCCGGAAGATGCGACTCACCCTTGAAATTGATGCGATAATCTCTAATCTCCTAGGAGAAGTCTGTCAATCGCTGTTTGAAGATGCATTGTAATCAACAAAAAATAAAAACAAGTGCAAAATTAGTACAAATCACTGTGTACTAGTAGTATCACATGGCTATCCCACTAGTGCAATATATAGCAAGTCGAACAACAATATAATCACATACATATATATCAACATAAATAATATTATCATAATCATAACTTGAAAACACATTTATCATGCTTAGTACATCATTGGTCCTCTCATGGAACCCAAAATAAAAAAGTTAGCTTGTTGGAATGTGACAATCCAATCCCAAGTATGCCTGAACGTTACAATCAGATCCAAATTTATGCCAAAATGTGACAATCGATCCTAGTTAACTTGCCAGAAGGTAACAATCCAATCCCCATTCACACATCACAATCACGATCACAAGTACATCATCAAGATCATACATTTACATCATGATTTCATGGTTACATCATTCATCTATCACGATTACGATAAATGTTATTAATATTGCAACATTTATATACATACAAGTATCACAATGAAACAAGAACATGTTTACACCACACAATTATGAAATCACAACTATCACCTACCTCGAAACAAGCTTGAAACCTTAAGAAACTTGATCCTTCCCTTTACAGATTCGTTTCGCTTGTTCTTGGTCTACTAATCACAATAACACAAAAATTAACAATCAATCACTAATTAACCAGAATAATACAATTATATGAACCCTAGATCAAACCCATGATCCCAACTTAGTCAAATTAGGGTTAATTACACTATATAATCTATGAAGAAAGTCTTCCCCATCAATATTGACCCATTCTATTGCATCTACAGATCGAAAAAAAATTGTGGATTGAAAAGCTTGTCTTTAGCTTCAAAAATGGTGAAAAACTAGTTGGAATAGACCATGGGTTGTTTTTTAGGTCTACAAGTCGAAAAGTGTCAAATAAGGTCATTTTGGGATTTTATTTACGACTTAAATCACACCTATCCCGCTATAGCGACACCCATCCCATTGTAGCGGCGTTGCTGCAACGGCACATATCCCTCTGCAGTGGCAATTTTTGAACCAGTGAGCTCTCATCTAAAAATCCAAAAATCTTGTAATTTCAAATCCCGCCTCGTCCACTATAGCGACATTCTTCCCGCTGTAGCGGCTTCGGTGCAGAGCCATAAATCATGCTGCACCGGCAGGATTCGAGGCAGTGAGCTTTTTAGTGACTTCAATTCTCCCTTTTTGCAACACCCTTTTAACCTACTATGCTCAGAAAATATCCTCAATGCTAAGATCAATTTCTTGAGATCTATTTATCCAATTTCAATTCCGTCAAGTCACACAGATTAATTAACGAGTTATATACCCAATCATGCAATCAAATTCCTATTTACTCTACCCGATTGCTACCCGATTTCCCTACGCCTTGATGACTTCGATTTCCTCCAAATATGGCAAGGTTGAGAAAATCCTAATACTTCAAAAATGTTTTTTCGGACCCAATTTTTTTCCGGACCCAATTTTTCCCTCGTTAACATTTCTATAAGGACGAAATCTGATTATTATAATAGATACCAATTTACTCATCACTCGTCCCCGAGTGACAAAAATAAGGAAAAGAAGGCTAAGGAAGAGCAAAGTAGTACCTAAATTAGTGAACAATTGCGGATACTTGTCCTGCATGTCCTTGTCGGCCTCCCAAGTAGCTTTCTCAATTGGACGATGGTTCCATTGAATCTTCACAAACTTAATTTCTTTGTTCCTCAAATTTTGAACATCAAGATCAAGAATAACAATCAGTTCTTCCTCATATTTGAGGTCTTTATCTAGCATGATTGAGTCCCACCTAATAATATAATCACCATCCCGTGATATCTATTCAACATAGAAAAATGAAATATGGGATGTACAATAGACAAATTAGTGTGTAGAGACAACCTATACGTCGACCCTACACATTAAATAATCTCAAAGTGACCAATATATCACAGGCTCAACGTACTCCACTTGACAAATCTCATCACCCCTTTCATAGGTGATACCTTTAAAGGAACATTATCGCCCGTATGAAATTCCATGTCTCGCACCTTATGATCTACTTACTTCTTTTGTCTACTCTGTGCGGCTAGAAGTTTAACTTGAATGATCCTCGCCTTATCTTTAGCATCCTTCACTAAGTCGACCCCCAAAGGTTTCACATCTTCGGACTCGATCTAACCAATGGGAGATATACATATTTTCCCATATAATACCTTAAATTGTGCCATATCGATGCTTGAGTGATAACTATTGTCATAAGAGAATTCACAAAATGGTAAAAACTTATCCCAATTCCCTCCAAAATCAATAACATAAGCTCTCAACATGTATTCTAGCAATTGTATAGTCCTTTCCGATTGTCCATCCGTCTGGGGATGGAAGGCCGTACTGAAAGTGAGTTACGTACCCAATTAATCATGCAAATTCCACCAAAACATGGAGGATAAAAGGGCACCACAATATAAGATGATTGAGAGGGGACCTCACTATCTCCTTCACATAAATCTTAGCGAATTATTCAGCATTGTAATCTACGTTCACCGAAGTAAAGTGGGTTAACTTAGTCAATCTATTGACCACAACCTGCAGAGAATCAAACATCCCTAAGGTCTTGAGAAGGCCAACCAAAAAATCCATGACCATTCTTTCTCACTTCCATTCCAAAATCGGTATTTCTAGGGGTGAACCCACAGGCTTTTGATATTCATACTTCACTTGTTGACAATTCTGTCACTTTGCCACGTCACAATGTTTTCCCTCATACCCATCCACCAATAAACTCATTTCAGATGTCTATACATCTTTGTCATACCCGGATGAATGGAATACCGTGAACCATGAGACTCCAATAATTTCCGAATCAAGTCGTCAACTCTAGGAACACAAATCCTACCTTTATGGTTGAGTACCCTATTCACATCAATAGTGGTATTGTGAGACTAACCTATTGCATTCTTCGTTCTAAGATCTTCTAAATCCCCATCTTCGAATTATTTGGCCTAGATATGCTCCATGAACATACTCTAACCTTCAATACTAGCTAACACCCACCTCTTTCTGAGATGCCTAACTACATGAACTTAGATTCTAAGGCCTTGATTTCCTTGGTCAAAGGGCGCTTTCCTACACTCAAGTAATCTAAACTACCCATACTTACAACTTTTCTACTCAAAGTGTCTTCGACCACATTAGCCTTGCCTGGATGGTATTGAATGGTGACATCATAATGCTTGAATACATGCTGTAAACTACAGTGATCAGTAAATACATCATATATAACACCATGAAAATAATGCCACTAGATCTTACGAGCAAACACCACGCCACCGCTAACTATAGATCGTGAGTGGGATAATTCCTCTCATGAACCTTCACTTGACGCGAGGTATAAGCTATAACATTCTTATCCTGCATCAACATAACACCCAAACCAGAGTGTGAAGTATCATAATAAACAATGAAATCCTTACCCTCAACCATTAATTCTAGGATGGGCGCGGTGACAAAAGAGTCTTAAGCTTTCAAAAGCTCTCTTCACATTTCTCAGTTCATTCAAATTTTACCTCCTTCTTGGTCAAATTGGTCAAGTAAGTAGCAATTAGAGAAAATTTTTTAACAAATCGATGCTAATAGCTAGCGAGTCCAACAAAACTCCTAACTTTCGTCAAATAACTAGGCCTAAACCAATTCTTAACCTCTTCAATCTTTTGGGGATCTACCCTTACCCCTTCTTTCGACACTACATGCCCCAAAAATGCAACCAATTTCAACCAGAATTCACACTTAGAAAATTTTGCATATACCTTTTGTTTCCCAAGAACACCCAAAAAAGTACGAAGATGGTTGACATGTTCTTCTTCACTTTTTGAATAAACCAAAATATAATGGACAATGACCATCGAAAAAAATCAAGAAATGACTTGAACACCCTATTCATCAAGATCATGAAAGTTTCATGTGCATTAGTCAACCCAAACAACATAACCAAAAATTCATAATGCCCATAACGAGTCCTAAACATCGTCTTGGGTACATATTCCTTCCTAGTTTTTAATTGATGATACCCGGATCTAAAATCAGTCTCGGAAAAGACCGCTGCACGTTGCAATTTATCAATGAGATCATCCATTCTAGGCATGGGGTATCTATTCTGAATAGTGACCTTATCCAATTGTCAGTAATCTATACACATCCTCATACTACCATCCTTCTTTTAACAAATAAAACTAGAGCACAACATGGGGAAGCACTAGGACAAATAAATGCCTTATCAATGAGCTCTTCGATTTGAGCCTTAAGCTCTCTCAACTCTGCCGGAGCCATGCAATACAGAGGAATTGAAATGGGAAGAGTACCGGGTCTAAGTCAATACAAAAATCTATGTCTCTATCTAAAGGCATGCCAGATAGATCATTAGAAAATACTTCACGAAACTCAGACACCACATGAATATACTCAATCGACGGAGCCTCAATCTCAACATCCCTAACATGATCCAAATAATCTAAACAATCGTGTTCAACTAGTTTACTAGCCCGGATGGAGGTAATAATCTTAGCTTGCATAGGTTTGTACACCCTTTCCCACTCTAATCTTTCCATTCCTAAAATTTCTAGAGTCACAAATTTAGTATTATAATTAAGCACATCGTGATAGGGGGATGACCAAGTAATGCCTAAGATGATATTAAAATTAGTCATATCCAATATGACCAAATCAACCCACGTCTTAACTCCCATAAACAAAATAGGGAAAGCATGATAGACATGGATGACTATGATTGACTTTCCAACAAGGGCAGAAACACGAATAGGGGTATCAAAGACATCACACAACATCTCAAATTCAGAGGAAAATCTCATAGATACATAGGAAAAACTGGAACCCGGATCAAATAACACATGAGTCATCTGGTCACAAACAAAAATAGTACCTATGATCACCGTATCAGATGCCTCCGCCTCATTTTTTCCTGAAAAAAGCATAACACTAAGATGTATTATTAACACAAGCTAACTCTCTACCTGGTTGTGCAATACCTCTACCTCCATTATCCATTCCTTTACCTCCTCGCCCACTTGTGGACATCCTCTAACATAATTACCATTTTAAAACTGGTACCATTGCTTGAGAATGCTGATTTCCGGACTTGAACATGTGCGATTGTGGACAATCTCTCTTCATGAGTCCAAGTTCCCCACAATTAAAACAAGTGTGATCACCAAATGGTCTGTTGCACATCCATGTAAAATACTTTGACTATCTTGAAAATTATTTTATGGAGTCCCTAAATAGTTTACTGTAGAGACGGGTATGACAGAATGAATTGGCTTGGCCATGAGCTTTGGTCTACCGGATCCTCTAGCATGATAGCCTTGACAATTTCAAGAAATCTTTGCCCTCTTAGCCAATGCCTTGTCTTGATCATCTCTCCTCACCCCCTCCACTTTCTCAACATAATCTGTTACCTCATTCAAATCTTCCTTGCAGGTTGACAGAGAAAACTTGCAACTCAGAATTCAAACCACCAACAAAAATTGACTCCTCTCCTCTTCAGTAGTAACCAACAGTGTAGCATATCTTGATAAAGCATTGAAATTGGGCTCATAAGTAGCCACATACATACTACCCTACTCCAATGCCATAAATTAATCCTTCTTGCGATATCTTAAAGTCCTAGGCACATACTTCTCTAGAAACAAGGCATGAAATTGGGTCCAAGTGAGTGAAGGTAGTGTAGAAGATCTACATTCCATATAAGCTCTCCATTATTGCTTGACCTCACCTTGAAGTTAGAAAGACACGAACTCAACCCCATGTTGGTGAACAATACCCAATTTATGTAACCTCTATTATGATAGTCTAAGATAAGCTCATACACATCTTTCCTTAGAACCCAGAAACACCATAGACTTGAGATTCAGAGACTTGGTCAACAAATCATGCTTATTACTGGTCATAACATAACCTAACAAAGAACAAACGAAAGTGTCGTTACCTGTATTCTAGCAGTCTTAAGCATAATGCTGGCAATAGGGAGATTAACATGGACTTGAGTGGGTGGAATCATCCGCGGACCAGCCAACCCTTTCAAGAACGACATGATATATTGAGCTAGCACTAGATAAATGGTAGGGATCCCTGTAGCTTTAGACTGCACTCCATTCTCATTCTCAACATTCTCAAAGTCTACTTCCTCTTGCATCTTTTCATCATGTACCAGAGGTTTCTTATTTACCTGAACATTATAAATCAACACCTCATTGACATCTCTTCCTCGACTTTTACCCCTTTATCTCTCTCTACCTCTGCCTCGACCGCAAACTCTAGCTATGGGTTCCTCAGTTAGAGCATTAATAGGAGCTACGGGCCTAATGCCGTTATACCTAGTGTAAACCATCTGCAGATAATAGAGTGAAATAAGTTATATACCAATTTGAGTCAACATATACCAATTGGAATCAAGTCATAACACGAAGGAGACAAGAAAAAATAGAGATTTCCTACAGTCCAATAACCTCTCGAAGAAAATTAAAGGCATCCCCGTTCCGCGAGACGCTATTAGACTCATTTCGGTAAATCGAGATCAATGAACCTAGGCTTCGATACCAAATTTTTCACGACCCAAACCATCATGATTACACCCACACGAACAACTTAGTGGGAGATCCACTACATCCATCTTACTAAAGCAATTATTCTAAAGCATTTAAGTTCCAGAAGCAAGTTAAATGACTAAAAATGAAACTCCATAACTAAACAAAGATCTAAAATTCGTGAAAGATAAACCTAAGATATGAAAGTTAATGTACCAAAACTATTAACGATACCAAGTCCAAACAAGAAATGCTAATGAACTATTCAACTATCTAAGAAAAATGGTCTACATCCGACAATGGTGGACTTAGACTAAAGATAACTCCATGGCGGCCTGTAAGATGCAGTTCACCATTGAAGTCGATGCGATAATCTCTAATCTCCTAGGAGAGGTATGTTAATAAGCCACTTGAAGATGTCCTGTTAAAAAAAGTAAGATCAAGTGTAGAATCTAATACAAAACCACTGTGTGCTGGTAGGATCACGCGGCTATCCCACTAGTGTAATATATAAAAAGTTGAACCACAATATAATAACATGCATATATATTAACATAAATAATATTATCATCATAAAAAATTGAAAAAAAGTCTCTCATGCTTAAGACATCATTGGTCCTCTCACGGAACCTAAACTATGTGGCAATCCGATCCCAGGTATGCCGGAGCATTGAAATCCGATAAAAAATTATGCCAAAACGTGAAAACCGATCCTAGTTATCTTGTTGAAATGTGGCATTCCTATCTTTATTTACACATCACAATCACAATCACAATCACAATCACAAGTACTTCATCAAGATCATATATTTACATAATGATTTCATGGTTACATCATTCGTTGTAACGTCCCTAAAAATGAACTAGGTTGAAATAGAGACTAACACTTTGGTCATGATGTTTTAAAGTCAAAAAATGGTTAATAATTATGTTTATAGGCAGTATATAAATTTTGGAAGAGTTTGTAGGTCAAACGTCCAAGAACGTCCAAGACATTTGGAAACTAGTCGAAGTTGAACTAGTGTGTCGTAGTGTTTTCTAGTGATGTTTTTGGGGATATTTTGAAGGTTAAATTCATTAATGAGAGTTCCTATGCGTATTCTGACAGACAAAGGGTTGAAACTTCCAAGAACGACGCCCCGGGGACCATCAAAAGGGTCCCCGAAGAGGACCCAACATGGGCCAGCGAAGCTGCCAAGTAGCCAAGAATCGGCATGTTGCGCAACACTCACACAGTAGGAAAAATCATTACCTGCAAAGTGGGGCTGTCACGAACTTATGTCCAAGAATTTTCGAAAAATAAGATTTGGAAGTGCCTCCGTGACACAAAGTAAAGTCCCAAATTTCGTTGCGTCATTTTTAAGTCAAATTTGAGTTGGTTAATTTGTCCAATAAATGTAAGGGTCTTTAGGGTAATTTGGGGGTGAATTATGGACTGTTATAGGACCTATTTAAACCTCTCACCAATAAAATAAAAAACTCTCATCTCAAAACAAAACCTTTCCATTCACTCTCTCCAAAACTCCATTGTTGAATCTTTGAAGCTCCAAGGAAGAAGATAGAATTTCTCAAGTTTTCTCCATCAATTTTGTGGGATTTTCATCACAATTAAGGTATGTTTTTTCATCCTTTAAATCTTTTTCTTCAAGGAGTCAATTCCAATGCTTTTTCAAAGATGATCAAAAACATGATTTCTCCAATTTTGTGATCTAGCCACAGGTTCTTGCATAAAAGGTTGTGATTCACTGTTTTAGGATTGAATTGATGTTACGGTGATGTTTTAAATCTATAATTCCTACGAACCCATGCAACCCATGCAATTCTAGTTTTGATTATTTTATGGATTAAGTGATCATGTCTCAATGCTTATGAATTCTAGTATAGTTTTTCTTGGGCTATTAAATGATGTAAAATTTGTATAGGATTGATGTATAGGTTGTCTTAGATTGATAAATCTATATTAAATTGATTTAGATCATTGAGTATTGTAATTTTTTTTAATTGATGATCATGGCCATGGGTAAGGGCCTTTTGGTATTGTATTGGATGATCTAGCTATGGATTGAAGTGGTGAGAATGTATTGGTGGTACGCTGCCCTAATTCTATTTATTATGTGTAATTTATCTCTTGAATTATGTTATGATTGGTACGGTCCACTTATCGTGGCGGTGCTATGTCTTATACTTGAGATGATGTGGCCTCGTCTGCATTACTTACGAATTGTATTGAACATGGCCTTGTCGGCATTACATTATGAATAGTGATATTATCATGTTAAGACTTGATTATGATCAATGAAAATGATTATATGATATACGTTCATGTGTGAGATTGAACTCTCCTAATTGACTATATGTAATTACGATAGACTAGGGTGATGTCTCTAGTTGTGTTACTAGTGTATCTTGATAGGTTGACTTGGTTATTCCTGTATGATGCTTGAACACTATTGAATATGTGATAAGAAGATAAATGTTTAATGAAAGTCTAGGATCATTATATCAAAGATGGTGCCCTTCTAAGCATTACTAATATGTGGAACCTTCTATATAGAAAGAAGGTAAAAAATGACCTATCCTTATAGACCATTGAGTGGAAACCCTAGTGGACCAATCTTTGGTAGGCTCATTATGACTACGTAATGACTAAGAGATGATACTTTTCATATGCCCCTTTTTAATGAACTTACTCTATGAGAACAAAGGCTAGCACCGAGTGAATATGTTATGGTTTGTAGCATTACTTAAGAAGGAGACTATAGTACAATATACCCCTAATTGAGAATAATACTAGAGTGCATAAAAGACCTTGATATTCCTTAACCATGTGCCTACATGGGATGTGTCCTAGTTCTACCCTTGGCAGTACAACAACCTTCATCGGAGTAGGTTTATGACTCCGAATTCCATGCCTATATAGTATGATCTATGTCGATTATTGCCTATTATCCTCATGTGAATACATGTTAGTGTTGTATAAGTACTATGAAGTTTAGGTACCTAGAAAGTGAACGATTAGACTTTGAAGATGTTGGTGTGTGAGTGCCCTAGGTCTTCTTAAAGACCATTATGTGAATGTCCATAAGTGATGAGTGTTTTCTGAATGACTTAATGAACATAATGACTTTTGTAAAGAAATGTTAATGAAAGGTACTTTTCTAGAGTAGTTTTGAGGGTTTCTTAGGTAGCTTGAAGAGGGTGTATGCGCGGTGTCTTCATGTCTTACTTGAAGAGGGTGTATACGCGGTCTCTTCATGTCTTACTTAGGTGAGTCTTAGAGTAATTCTAGGTAGGGAGTTGAACAAGTACAATTTGAATGATCTTATCTTAGGTAGTGTTAAGGATCATTTAGGTGTGCTCAAAAAGGGTGTATGAGTGGTCTTTCTTCGTCCCACTTAAGTGAGTCTTAGGATAACCTTTGGTGAGAGGGTTTCAAGCTAAAAGATGTCATTATGAAGTTGAACTTAGTTTACTGTAAAGTTACGTAGTTCACTGTAACATTCTTCAATATTTGATAAAATGCTTATGTGATATCTCATATGTTTTTAAGGTGTTAAATGTTGTTCTTACGTTTATACTATAATATTTTGATCAAAAGAGCATGTTTCATACAAAAGCCCGTTTATCATGATTTTATGCATTATGTCATACTTAGTACAAGTGTTTGTACTAATTTCATACTTTTTGTCTATCTCTAAAGTTGTATGTGGCATTTGAGAGGAGTCTTGAAGTGGAAGCTTGGATTAGTGTTCATTCAAGCAAAGAGTTGGTATGTCCTAACTAGATTCAAGGACATCTTGATGTTTAGTTTTCCTTATTGAAAGATTTGTTATAGACTTAGCTATTTTATATATGAGAAAGTATGGGCCGTGTCCCAATACATGCATATGTCTAAGATGACGACTTTGAGAGTTAGCCTTTCATTATGTTTTCTATAAAGAGATATTTTGAAGTGTTGTTATTTCGTGTGAAAAGTTTTAATTTTGCACTATTTTTCATACATGTATGCAATGAATGGTACGAAAGGGCTTGTACAAGACCTCTAAGAGGTCGAGTACGCCGTGTTTCAATTAGAGAAAGCCCTAACTTCTAGGGGGTACTCTCGGGTCATTACATTCGTTTATCACAATTACAGCAAATGTGATCAATATTGCAACATTTATATACATACAAGTATCATAATGAAGCAAGAACATGCATACACCACACAATCATGAAATCACAACCATCACCTACCTCGAAACAAGCTTGAAACCTTAATAAACTTGATCCTTTCCTTTTCGGATTTGTCTCGCTTGTTCTTGGTCTATTATTAATCATAATAACACATAAATTAACAATCTACCGCTAATTACCCGAAGTAATGCAATTCTATGAACTCTAGATCAAACCCATGATCCGAACTTAGTGAAATTAGGGTTAATTACACAGTAGAATCTATCAAGATACCTTTCCCCATCAATATTGACCCATTTTTATTCCACTCTACAGATCTAAAATTGAATTCGGGAAGTGAAAAGCTTATTAGCTTCAAGAATTGTTAAAAATGAGTTTGAGTAGCATATGTGCCGTTCTTTAGCTCTAAAAGTAACAAGTGTCAAATAAGGTCATTTTGGGGTTTTATTCACGACTTAAATCGCGTCTGTCCCACTATAGTGGCACCCATCCCGTTGAAGCGGTGTCGCTGCTACAGAGGCACAAATCTCACGGCTGTGGCAACTTTTGAACCAGCGAGCTCTCGTTTGAAAAATCTTGTAACTTCAAATACCGTCTCGTCCACTATAGCGACACCTATCCCATTGTAGTGGCGTCACAACAACGCCATAAATTCTGCTACAACAGAAGGATTTGAGGCAATGAGCTTTTTTTGTAGAATTTCAATTCTCCCTTTTTAAAACTCTCTCTTAACCCACTACACTCACAAAATACCCTTTACGCTGAGATTGATTCTCGAAGATATATTTATCCAATTTCAATTTCATAAAGTCACACAAATTTATTAACAAGTTATATACCCAATCATGCAATCAAATTCCTATTTACGCTACCCGATTGTTTCTAGTTTCTTACACCTTGATGACTCTGATTTCCTCCAAATCTGAACAAGGTTGGAAAAATCCTAATACTTCAAAAAAAAATCCGTCCTCGATTTTCCTCGGTGGTATTTTAATAATGATAAAACCTGATCATTACGCTATCTATATTGGTTCTTCTGCAAACCATTACAATTTATCGGCTACCCGATTTCATATATCCTAAGCACTACTGCACTATCATCACACAATCAAACAATTGGGTTAAAAATAGAGTGTGATAATAATGGAAATAGATATCAGCTTCATCTTCAACCCTTCAAATGCTTTTAGACAAGCATTAAAAAAAATAAGCTCCATCCTTCTGTAGTAATTTTCACAATAGGTGTGAAATCTTTTATAAATCGTCAATAAAAATCATAATGTCCCAAGAATTATCTAACTCCTTTTATAAAGATTGGTCAGGCCAATTATTCAACCACCTTGATTTTGTTGTATTAAATTCAATACCTTTACTAGATATCTAGTGGCTAAGAACTATAACTTCTTTCACCAAAGAGTGACACTTCTTCTTGTTAAGCGCAAGATTGTATTATTTATACCTTGTCATCACATCAAAAAATGGGCCAATCAATCATCAAATGAGTGACCTACCACTGAGAAGTCATCCATATACACCCCAATCATTACCTCCGCTATGCATGAGAATATTGATATCATACATCGCTGAAATTTCATGGGTGTGTAACATAACCTAAAAGGCATCATCTAGAATGTAAACGTCCCATATAGATAGGTAAATGTGGTATTCTCTTGATCTATAGATCTGATCGCTACCTATTGTAATCCAAATAACCATCAATAAAAGAATAATATACTTTATCAGCAATACGATCCCGAATCTAATCTATTAGTGCATTGGGAAGTTAATTTTTAGGTCCACACATTAAAATTTCTCCACTTCATGCATACTCTCCAATCTCTGACAAGCTTCATTGGAATAAGATCATTCTTCTCATTTGGGACCACAATGATTCCTCTATTCTTTGACACACATTGAATTGGGCCTACCTATTTAGTGTTTGCAATAGAATAAACTACTCCAATATCCAACAACTTGATGACTTCTTGCATAAGTGGATTCATTTTGGGCTAGTACTTACTACTTGATTTACGGTCTAGCACGAGTTGAATCTTATGAGAACATATAATGAGTGGAATGGATATAATATCAACAATGGACCATCCAAATTCCTTTTTGATTCAATAACCCTACACAATTTCATGAAATATTACTCAAAATCTAGCAAAAAACAACCGTCGGTCGAAAGACCCCGACATCAAGAACTCGAAACCATAATTATTAAAGGATGAGCTTACAACTTACGAATTCATCAAGAACCTTTACATAAACAATTTCATCAACTAATTTAATGCAAAAACTACATGATTGGCGCAAGGAAGAACAATTTCATTAGTATGAAAAGCCTCGCATACCTGGAAGAATAACAGGATTGATGAAACTTGAAGGAAAATCTTGGAAGATGAACCTGGCCTTAACGTCTTCTTAACTTCTTGAGTGTAGAAAGTTAGGAGTGAGTGAGAGGATTTGATTATGAAAACTGATTTTTCTTCACGATTGGGGCAATCTAGATGACTTCCTAAGGGTTTTTAGGACTAAAATACCCTTAAAAAGTAAATAAAATGAGCTGAAAGTCGAAATAATTTTCCAGCGGACAGTGAGGTCCGTATTGGCTATGCAATGCGAAGAGCCATCACAGACTTGTTGCGAGGCTCTCCCGACTCTAGTAAATGAATCAAAACTTCTTAATCAGAGCTCTGATTCAGGCAAACTTGGTGGCGTTGGAAAGAGGATCGAACTCTTTATATGATAAGAGATATGACCGTTTGAAGTTGACCCACAAATGAATTGAAGAGCACTTGTTTGAATCTGATCAGTTTAACTATTTCTTAGCTCTTCTAAGTCTAAGGTGTTACACTTTTATCTTAATTAGTGTGTAAAGTTTTTCGCGCTCTTAATTTATCTTAAAATTGGCAAAATGAGAGAAAAATTAAAAACTTGTTGCGCAGGAGATGATACCTTGTATACAATAGCTATGTCTACAACATATCAATTGAAATTGTAGGGTGTACCCGGGAAAAGGAGAGAAAAGAAGAGCATAGGAGTTATTTAATAAAGATTACTTACTATATTAATTGCAAAAAAAAAAGTAGTCATGGATCATGAGTACATTCCAATTCTTCAGTATAAGTACTCACATATACATCATTTGTAAATGATGAATTTAAGACTTGTTGTAGGTGATAAGAATTGGAGAAAGAACAATAGCAATTGAGGTGTATTAAACTACAAAACACTCAGGTGTCGAGTTTAACTAGAGTAAAACCTTACTAAATTAGTAAAGTCACGGTCATGAAATATTATTATTTTATAGATGTATTATTTAATCGATAAATTAATATTTATTAATTTTAAGAATGTAATGAGACTCAATGAAGGTTAATTTTAATTACATCAAACTCATTGTATTTTTACTAATTTATGTATCATATTTATTGGATTCACATAAAAATTAATTTTTGGTACAATTTGAAAAGAACCTATCGCATATAAAATATTGTTATACGTTTAGAGCCTAGAGCTAAGAAGAAATTGTGAAAACCATTGAAAAAATAATGTTGATGATCAAACTGAAGATGAACAATACTAGCTGAAATCAGTTATCTATAAGAAAACACTTATCAAATCTAGAACACTTCCTAATTTTATGGTGCAGCTTGAGAAAACATCTTTGGAAGCTTTGGATGTAATAAGAAAAGTTTGAAATTAGTTTCCACTAAATTTAAATTTTAACAAAAAATAAAACACAGTAAAATCATATTTCACTAAATTAATATATATATATATATATATATATATATATATATATATATATATATATATATATATATATATATATATAATGTTAAGTTAATTAACAGATAAAAATGAAAATAAGAATAATAAAAAAAATTAACAATTGAAGTCATTAAGAAGTAGAAAATGATAAGTTGTAACATCTAGCCACATATTTATCTAGTTTGATTGGCATTATTGATTTTAATATTTATTAAAAGATAAGTGTGTTAGATTTATGCAATTTTGATGAATGACAAAGAAAGATGATACACACCAGTCAACATGATCTAAACGTGCACTGTCAAGAGCAGTTGAATTCGAGAAAGCTTGTCGAATGAATCAAGACAAGAATGCATGTATAAATAGTATAATTTTCCCTTGAAGGGGTTCGGATGAACCCCCTTATACCAAGGTAGCTCTGCCCCTGCAAATAGTCATAACCTACAAATTCCCCATTCGTTGTCATGATTAACAACCTAACCTGAATTCAGCATCAACAACACGCCCTCAAGTCATCAACAAGACCATGTGATCCCTAGAAGGAATAATTAATCGGACCCCTAGTTTACAAGTTCATATTGTGCTTTTAATGTCACCTATATTAACATATTAACCTCGTAATTCATCAAGTAAGTCATGCCAATACAAAATATGCATCAATGATTCATTTAATTTATAATAACATATCAACATGCATTTGTACTTCTTCTAATCCTTAATTCTATGTTTTATCAATCCAAGCATCATATACTCAGGCATAATCATGATTCTTCCACCAAATCTATGTTATGCATAAGCTTTTCTAATGATAGTCTATTATTAATAAATTATAGCCTACATGAACGTCAAGATACTACCCGGAGACGCGAATATCCGTAGTTAGACCCCCCTTCAAGGAAAGAATCAGCTAACTTGAGACTGGAGGTGAGTCTGGGGAGGGATCTTGCGTCAATGTTCTAAAGATTTTTCTTTTGAATAGCCTAGGGTGTTTTTGGGAGGAAAGAAACCTTTTTGAAAGTGAACTACATGAACTGATGCAATGTAGTTATACATGATTAATCTTAGACGCTAACCAAAATATGAAACTAAAATACATGAAATGATGCAATGACCAACTAGTAAAACATGCAAACTGAAATAAATGAATGGAAGGTCAAAGTAAAAATTTGAAAAAAACTAAACTGTGCGAGATATTGTTAACAGACATAAACCATGTGAGCTATAACATGAAGTACGGTGTCTTCCCTTACCGAAACGAGATTGCCCTACTTAACAAGGTAAGGATCATAATCTTAAACTTAGGTGGATCCACTAACTATTATCTTTCTAAGACAAAGTCCTACAGTGACACATATTTATGAGTTAGGCTGGCAAACGGACCGGTTTTGACCCGGTCCGATCCGGTTCTTGTTCGAATCCCGTACCGATCCATCAGTTACCAGTTGAACCGTTAAAGAACCGGTCTACTAGTATACCGGACCAGCTTCCGAATCGGTTCCTAATTTTTTATCTGGTTGAACCGATTCGGTCAGAACCGGTTCCGGGCTGGTCCGATCCAGTAAGCACCGGTTATTCGATTTTTTTAATTTTTTTAAGGTAGCCATTATTTTTTACCGTTGGGCCATTTTAGCCGTTGGGCTGGGTCCCAAAACGGTCAAATAACACCCCCACCCCTTTCTAACCCATTTACACGATAAATATACCCTGTTTTTTCATTTTAAATCACAAGTTCACTACTTATACATCTTATACAATCTCTCAAATCTCAATTTTAAATCTCTCATAAATTATTAATTATTATATTGTGATATTGAGTTGGAGTTTGAATTCGGAAGCTACAATAGGCATCTCTCAAATTCGGCTTTGGTCTACTTTTACGTAGACGTTTGGTACATTCGTTCCAACTTCCAACTTTAATTTTTTATTTTTTATTAATTAAGTTGTTTTATTTCTTTCATTATATTATTTTTCTTGTTTTTCATAATATTTGATTATTTTAAATTTTAACATGATTTCAGAAAGAAATAGTTGTAAAAGACCAATGTCGGAATTTAAAAAATAATAAGGTAGGAGTAAGTAGTTCTAGTTCTAAGAATTTGTCACCTAGATATGTTAATACTAATGATTATGCTCGTGTTAATGAAACTTTATTTACGTTACCAGGCCTATTAAATTTAATTTCGAAAATGAAGTAGATCAGGAGTCTTTAAATAGACATTATACTAATTTTGAGAAAGAATTAGAAGAAGAAGTAGAAACAAATGAGGAAGATGAAGAGAACGCTACCCATAGTAGTCCGGTTACCGAAGTCCCCCTTTACCTACTTTTTAAAATGTCGCCGTTATACGTGTTAAAAGATCTTTAGTATGAAATTTTTTTATACAAAATAAGGCAAAAACTACTGTTACTTGCACTAAGTATAAATTGATAATGAAACATGTAACTACGGGTACACAAGGGGGAACAGGACGACTAAGAACACATTTATGAAAGTGTAATAAAGAATTTGATCACCTAGATGATATAGAAAGAGCTAATAGAAATAGAACACGCATTCCCGAAATTTCTATGGGTGTTGGAGGTTCTAATATGGTTCAAAGTGTATTAAATATTTCTAACCCAGCTAGTCGAAACATACACCGCACGTATTGTAAAGAAAAAGATCGTAGAGAATTAGCTAAAATGGTTGTTGTTTGTGGTTTGCTTTTTTCATCCCTTTCACATCCTGGTTTTGTTAATTATATTCTAGAATTATATAACCCACATTATGAAGGTATTTCAAGAAATACAATTAAAAGTGATCTTTTTAAATATCAAAAAGAATATTGTCATTTTCTTTATTGTTTATTTGCTTATTATGATGGTAGGTTATCTATTACTTCTTTTATGGGACGTAGTCCTAATGGTAACAATTATTTTACACTTACTTTCCATTGGATTGACCATGAATGGAACATGCAAAAATGAATATTAGCGTATAAATATGTTGAAGAAACTAAAACCAGTTCTTATATAGCATCAAAAGTAGGCTCTATTTTACAATATTATGGAATATGTGATAAAATAATGAGTGTCACTTTAGATAATGCGTCTAATAATTTAAGAGTCGTTGATTATTTAAAAAATAGACTTTGTCCAATTGATTATGATTGTTTCATATTAAGTGTGTCGTACATATTTATAATTTAATAGTAAAAGATGGTATTTCTCAAGTTGGATTTTCTTGTGAAAAAATTAGACTTGCTTGTAATTGGATTTTTAAAGCTAAAGTAAAAACTAGAATTACAGAATTTAAAAATCGTTGTAATGAATGTGGACTTGCATATAGAAAGTTCCAGAAGAAGTATGTACAAGATGTAATTCTTCATTTGAAATGCTGCAAGTTGCTTATATTTATCAAGAACCGATACAATTAGTTTTTAATGCTCAATGCGGACCCGAGTTTAAGAATTGGCTTTGAAGTTTGGCAAAATACAAAAAAACTTTTTGAATTTTTAGGTGTTTTTTATAGAGCAACAAATGTATGCTCTGGTCAATATTATCCTACTATTTCTTCTGTTTAGTAAATATTTGTGCTATTTCATCTGAATTTGCAAAATATAAAGGAAAAGATCAATTTAAAGATTCACTTGCTTTTATGATTGAAAAGTAAAAAAAAATCCCTATTCCTCAAATCTATTTGACTGCTACTACTTTCAACCCAAATTACAAATTAAGAGGTGTTGAAAGAATTGTTGAAAAGATTTATGTAAATTTAGAAATTAAAGATGATGAAACTCCTACTGTTGAAAAATGTAAAAGTAGCATTTATACAAAAGTTAGAGATTTATATAATGCATATAAAGTTATAGAAACAAATATTCCAATAGTTGAACCTATATCTGCTAAGCCCAAAAGTGATAATCCGGATGATTGGATAGATGAATATCTTGAGCTTGAATCTTCTACTAATAATGATTTTGATATATATTTCAATCAGGCACGGGAAAAGATTAGGCATGAAGAAGGACAATTTCAACCTCCAATATTAGTATGGTGGAAGAATTGTGAAAATCAATTTTCGACCCTTTCTAGGATTGTTCGAGATGTACTAGCGATTCAAGTATCATCGGTCACTTTGGAGAAAGCCTTTAGTGCGGTGAGATTTATGATTGGAGATTATCGATATTCATTAGCAAAGGATAGTTTAAAAATATCGGTGTTGTTTTGAGATTGGGTCAATGCCGAAAGAAGAAACACTGGACTACCACTATTAAGTAGTCCAATAGAAGACCAAATAGATGAAATATTTTGTGAGAATAGTGATGATGACATGGAAGAAATGGAAGAAGAATGACAAACGCAAGTTCCAAAAAATCTTTCTTTTCAAATGATACTAAATTTACAAAAAGAACTAAAAAAAATGCAATTGTCAGTATAATAATTAATATTCAATACCTAGATTATGTACTCTTATTCTCTTTCTAATATTTGTATTGTACAATTTATTTATTTGAATAAATATACGGCTATTCGTCTTGATTTTCTTTTAAAATGGTCTCTTTATTTAATTCATGTCATTATACAAATTTAATTGTTAATTATTTTAATATTGGTTTAAAGTTTAAACATTAATATAAAATTTAATTTTAAGGTTTAAACTTTAAAGTTTAAACTTTTTCAATGTAAATATTAAAGTTAAACTTTAAATTCAATTTCAAACTTTAAGTTTTATATAAACTTTAAAGTTTAAATTCAATTTCAAACTTCAAATTCAATATAAACTTTAAATTTTATATTCAATTTCAAACTTAAATTCAATATAAACTTTAAACTTTAAATTCAATTTCAAACTTTAAAGTTTAAATTCAATTTAAAACTTTAAATTCAATATAAACTTTAAAGTTTAAATTCAATTTCAAACTCACATAAACTTTAAAGTTTTCAATTGAGTTTTTTAATAATATAATATTATTGATTAATAATATAAATATATAATATTATATAATAATTAAAATAATTATAAAAAAGGGTACCCGATGAATCAGTAAGACTCGGTTCCGAACCGGTCCAAATCGGTTCCTAACCGGTTACTAATGGACCGGGCGGAACATGTTGGATATTATGATAAATCCGGTCCGGTAAGATCCTGTACAGATAAGAAAATTCGGTAAGAAAAATCCGATACCTGTATCGATTCTGGTAAAATCGGTTCGGTTGACCCGGTCCTGTTCATTATCCAGCCTTAATTATGAGACAAGAGACTTGATTCTATAGTCCCAGCCTCTACTAAATTAGATTCTCATTTCCAATGTCCTCCCGGTGCTAAGTAAACTCCCAACAGATAGAAGCATAATCATATCATAAATATAATCTTGGTCTTTGAAATAGTAAGAATCTAGTAATGTCTATTATATTTTAATTTAAATTGCATAAATTGAAAATAGAATAACAAAACACCCATGATCATACAATAAAGATCAACTAAAACTATACTAGATAATATCTCATTTCAAGCTCCTTAAGAAAAGTAAATATGTCATATACTTCATTATTAAATATTACTCCTTAAAGTAAGACAAATACCCAGAGCTTCTTCCAAAGTATAAAAATTGTGGCGACATTGAGCTTTGACATAATTGTTATATTGTACCCTAAATTTAGCTCAAATTTTAACTTAGACCTTCAACTTTCATAATGCTAAAACAAGCACTTTAATTATCCAATTTTTAAATAAATAAGCACGTGAGTCCTAAATGGCACAATACATCTCACGCCCCGAGCTACCCCGGAGACGCAGACACGGAACCTAGGACCATAAGTGATCCCAAGCTAACCATGTTGACATCATCATGAGCATACTAAAGATAATAAATTGTTGCTGAAGCTAAATCATACTTAGAATAAAAAGATGGGGAATACGCATATTCTATAACTAAGATATTTGAAAATAATGAGTTTAACACAAAAAAAATATTAACTCAATACTAAGTTGAATCTAACTATGTCTCTTAATAGCTTCTAAACTAGACTAGAAATACTAGGACAAGCCTTTAGCTAAATCTAGCAAAGACTGAAAGTAAATGACTAAAGACTAAAATGAAACTCATGACTGTTGTCCTCGGAGAATGAGGACTCAACACTAAATCTGTTGAACTGGAGATCGGAAAATCGATCTATGCGTGATCTGGATGATGAGAACCTCAACCTACATCATGAGAAGATGTAGCGCACGTATGCATTAGTACTTTAAAGGTACTGAGCATGTAGTAAAGAGTAAAGCTAAAATAAAACATAACTGAACAAGCGCAAAAACAAGTATAATAATCTGAACGTGATATGCTAATTTCTGAGCTAACTAGATGCAATGACCAATATATAACATGCTGAAACTGAATGATGAATATACTGATAAAGGGTCAAAGCAGAGAGTCTAACTGAACTGTGGGAGCTACTAATAACCGATAATAAAATCTCATGAGCTAAATGTGGACTTCGATGTATATGCCCATCGAGAGGACCCAATATACCATGCCAAAGGTATAAAGGCATGTTAGCGTGATCACTAAACTGATTGCCCAGAGAGGGGACTTACAACCTACTCGGCTAGTAGTTCTGGGACTATTGGATACGCTAAACCCTAGTCCAACTCGGTATTACGCTACTCCCAATGAATCCTGTGAATTAACTGATTCAATCTGAATTTCTATAAATATTGGATAGCTCGAAGCTGAACATGCAAATTGAGAATGCAACAATTAATCTGGTAATTATGCATTTATAACTGAGGCATGCATATCTTAAGTGTCTGAAAAATATGACCTAGCTTGTGTAATTCAAGAACTAAAAAAATACAAAGCTAAGGTTCTGAAATTCATGCGATTATCTGAGTAATAACATGATAATCTTAATTGGAACATATATTTAATAAATTAATGAAGTTATATCAAAGTTCTAGAAACCCTAGGTATAATCACGATAAAAGAATCAAAAACTGACTGAAACTAAGGACCCAATGGGTGAAAGGAACCTACTAGTGAAATCCCACATACCTGGTGATGAAATCCACGGAAAAATACTTAAGTTTCAGGGCTGCAACTGCTGGAGCTTGTGACGTTCTTGAACTAGGAATCTCAAGCTTTTTTCTCCTCTCTTGCTTCTAATTTTCGAAGTTTTGATTTAATGATTTGACTTGGATATGTGTTAATTATGTTTCTAGGCTTAAACTGACTAAAATTTGATGATTTAGGGTTAAAACGACATAAATTAGGGTTTAAATGGAGTGGGAAAGGTCAAAAAGACCCCTAGGAAGGTTGCTATCGGGCCTCACGATGGTCAGGACTAATGGTCCATCGTGCGCCCGATACTTTGTCGTTGAGTCCGTCGTGAGGACCTGTTCGACAGGCCTTTATCTAAAATGGGCATAAATTCTTACTCAGAGGTCTGAATTTAGAAAGGTCGGCGGCTATAGAAAGATAATTCATTATCTATCTGTCGATAGGTCATGGAAGACCTAATTCATTTTGTGCTAAGAGTTATAATCATTTTATGCTAACCCAACTGCATTTCCCCTTAATTGGCTGCAAATTTTCCACCTACGATTTGACCTACGGACCATAAGTCCATCCTTCGTCCAAGACTTAACAAATTTTTCTAGGAAGAAATTTTTTGGAGTTTCTGATCCCATCGACGGTTGTGCAGGACGGACTGTGGTTTAGGCTACGGTCCGTCGATGTCACCATTTGTAGCACCTGCAGATTTTTCTAAAAAACTAATTTTTGATCTGTTTTGGCTACGGGGTGTACATTATCTTCCCCTTGGAGTCCTCGAAAGAAAACTAAACTAGCTGAAATAGAGGGAGAGAGATGCAAACCCCACTACTAAACACTGAGAACTGAAATCTGACTAAATTGAGTTCTGAGTACATGCAATTAAGCTAAAAATGAAAGTATAAAATTGAGGGAACATGATTCTAAAACTGAATTTATGCATGAATGACTGTAAAACTGAAGAGGAACTATTACCTCAAGCTGGAGTGGAATCGGAAGGAAAAAGGTAAGGATACTTGGCTTTCATGGCTGCTTCTGCTTCTCAAGTAGCTCTCTCTACGGACTGACTCCTCCACAAAACCTTGACTGAAGCGACTTCTTTGTTTCTCAACCTTCTAACCTGACGGTCTAGAATCGTAACCGGTACATCCTCATAAAAAAGACTATTTTTCTCTCTAATGGCACTATAGAGTCTGGGTCACCCACACACTTCTTCAAGAGTGAGATGCGGAAGACCGGATGCAATGCTGCTAATTTTGCTAGCAACTCTAACTCATATGCCACCTTGCCAATTCTTTTCAAGATCTTATAAGGGCCTACATATCTAGGACTGAGCTTCCATTTCCTTCCAAATCTCAACACCTCTTTCATAGGTGAGACTTTCAGAAAAACCCAATCATCAACTTGGAACTCCAGTTCCCTTCTTCTTACATCTGTATAAGATTTCTGACGACTTTGGGCTGTCTTAAGTATATCTCTAATGAGTTGCACTTTCTCCATAGCATAGAGAACTGAATCTGGTCCTATCAAAGTTGTTTCACCTACTTCAAACCAACCAACAGACGATCTACATCTACGCTCATATAAAGCCTCATAAGGGGACATCTGAATGCTGGAACGGTATTTATTACTGTAGGCAAACTCAATTAGAGGAAGGTGATCATCCCAACTACCTTTGAAATCGATCACATAAGCTCTCAACATATCCTCTAAGATCTGAATGGTATGTTTGAAATGTTGTAATAAGGTTAACTTCAGTACCAAGACCTCTTTGAAATGACTTCAAGAAATGAGAGGTGAACTGAGGACCTCTATATGAAATAATAGACAAATGAACCTTATGCAACCTCAAAATTTCAGTAAGGTAAAGCTTGGCATAGTCATGTGCCGAATATGTAGTCTTGACCGCCAAAAAGCGAGAATAAAATACCTGGAGTTAGGAGCTTCTGCAAGAATATGCTGCCTCAACTCTCCCACATCAGGAACACACAATTTACCTTGGTAGCGAAGTACACCATCTCCCCCTTAGGAGAAAACCTCCACTCTCTGATTGTTGACTGCACCCTTTAGTTCAAGAAAGATCGGATCACTCTCTTGCTTTTCCTTAACCTCCATTACCAAAGATGATTCTGCCTCATTCTAAACAGTTACACCGTTGTCTGATATGCTCATAAGGCAAACTCCCAAGCGAGCAAGCCTGTGAACATCCTTTACTAGCTCCTTTCTTTTTTTCCTCAACATGGGCTACACTATCCATAGATAATCTACTAAGAGCATCGGTCACTACATTCGCCTTTCCAGGATGATAATGCACACTCATATCATAATCCTTAAGGAACTCAATCCATCTCCTCTGGCGAAGATTCAACTCTTTTTGGGTGAACACATACTGAAGGCTCTTATGATCGGTGAACACATCTACATGAGAACCATACAGGTAGTGTCTCCATATCTTGATTGCAAACACCACTGTTGCAAGCTCGAGGTAATGAGTTGGATAGTTTATCTCATGAACCTTAAGCTTTCTAGAGGCATAAGATATAACCTTATCTCGTTGCATCAACACACAACCTAGGCCAACTCTGGTGCATCACAATAGATCACAAAACCTCCTGAACCCTCTAGTAGAGTCAAGACAAGAGTTGTAGTCAATCATACTTTCAATTCTGCAAAGCTTTTCTCACAATCATCTGACCACTGAAACTTGAACATCTTCTGGGTCAGCCTAGTCAATGGTGAGGCTATGGATGAAAATCCTTCCATGAACCTTCTATAATAACCTGCTAGACCTAAGAAACTTCTGATATCTATAGCAGAGGTAGGTTTGTGCCATTGTTTCACTGCTTCTATCTTTTGTGAATCTACGCGGATCCCTTCGCTAGATACAATGTGACCAAGGAAAGAAATGGATTGCAACTAAAACCCACATTTACTAAACTTAGCGAATAAATGGCGATCTTTGAGAGTCTGCAGAACAAATCTCAAATGACTTGCATGTTCTTCCTCACTCTTAGAGTAAATGAGAATATCATCAATGAGGACGATAACGAACAAGTCTAAGTACTGTTTGAACACTCTGTTCATCAAATCCATGAAAGCTGCAGGAGCATTGGTTAGTCCAAACGACACAACTACAAATTCATAATGACCATATCGAGTTCTAAAGGCTGTTTTTTGAATGTACTATCTTTGACTCTGAGTTGATGATAACCCAATTTGAGGTGTTTCTTGGAGAAATAACTAGCACCCTGAAGTTGGTCAAACAAGTCATCAATCCTGGGAAAGGGATACTTATTCTTGATTGTGACCTTGTTCAACTGTCTATAGTCAATGCACATTTTGAGAGAACCATCTTTCTTCTTTACGAACAATATTGGTGCACCCCATGGTGAAATACTAGGTTTGATGAAACCCTTATCTAGAAGGTCTTTCAACTGGTCTTTCAATTCCTTAAGCTCTACTGGAGACATTCTGTAAGGAGGAATAGAAATCGGCTGGGTATCTGGAAGGAGATCAATTCCAAAGTTGATTTCCCTTTCGGGAGAAACCCCGGGAAGATTTTTAGAATACTTCTGGAAATTCATAGACTACTGGAACTGACTCAAAAAATGGGGTTTCAAGGCTAGAATCCTTAACCCGAACTATATGATAGAGATAACCCTTAGATATCATCTTTATGGCCTTAAGGTAATATATAAATTGGCCCATAGGCGCTAGGCTACTACCTTCCATTCTAAGATTGGTTCATCTGGAAACTGAAAACGAACAATACAATCAACTGAGGCATAACATGAGTGTAACCAATCCATGCCTAGAATGACATCAAAGTCTACCATTTTTAACTCTACTAGATCTGCTGAGGTGACTTTCTAAGAGACTATGACAGGGCAATTTCTGTATACTCGTCTAGCATAATTGGGTCAGCGACTGGAGTAGAAACTTAGAAAATTTCTGAGAAAGTTTCTGGAATGACATTGAATTTGGACTGCTATACTGAGTCACAAAAGGCAAAGTCGTCTCTGTTGTCTTTCCACTGAGTGAAGTATATGTGAGTCACATCCTTGCGTTTGTAGGATGCCAATCTCACCTATCACTACTAATTACTGATATCACACAAAATATTTTCTTGACTTCGTCAATGAACTTTTGTGAATCCTTACCAACATGCGACCCTAAAAACTTAGACGGAGTCATCCTAATAAAATCACAAACTCTGGCTGCCATCGATCGATCATTTCTATCAGTAGGAACTAGAACCTGCTGATTGTTCTGGTTGACATACTCTTAGACAAAAGGTGAATTGGCTTTCTGAAATTCTGCATTTGAACTTCCTTATCTGGTACTAGAGGAACAGTGTTAGCATTACGTGCATTAGCATTCCCTGCCTAATTTCTACGAGAAGGCATGATCTTAAGCGCTCAACGTCGAGTTAGAATGGAATTAGATCATACCTTACACATGATAAGAGTAACAAGAAAGTGAAGTTTTTCTAAAACACTTTATAGCCTCCCTAACATAAGATGTGGTTCACTTTACATCCATGAAAAGGACTCATCTTAGGACTCTTAAACTTAATGCTCTGATACCAAGTTTTGTCACACCCTGAGCTACCCCCGAGATGTGGAAACGGAACCCAGGACCACAAGTGATCCCAAGATAACCCTTATGGCATGATCATGAGCATACTAAAGATAATAAATTACTGAGGAAGCTAAATCATACTTAAAATGAAAAGATGGGGTATACCCATATTCTATAACTCAGACATTTGAAAACAATGAGTTTAATAGAAAAGAAATATTAACTCAATACTAAGCTGAATCTAACTATATCTGAAAATAGTCTCTAAACTAGACTACAAAAACTGGGACAAGCCTTAGCTAAATCTAGCAAAAACTGAAACTAAATGACTAAAGACTGAAACTAAACTCAAGACTGTTGTCCTCGGAGAATGAGGACTCACCACTGAATCTGCTAAACTAGAGATCGAGAAATCGATCTACGCGTGATTTGGATGCTGAGAACCTCAACCTACATCACGAGAAGATGTAGCGCATGTATGCGTTAGTACATGAAAGGTACTGAGTATGTAGGATAGAGTAAAGCTGAAACTTAATATGCAAATTGAGAATGCAACAATTAATCTGGTAATTATGCAAACTGAGGCATGTATATCTGAAGTGTGTGAAATATATGACCTGGCATGTGTAATTCAAGAATTAAAGAAATACAAAGCTAGATTTCTAAATTTTATGCGATAATCTGAGTAATAACATGATAATCTTATTTGGAACATATATTTAATAAATTCATGAAGTTATATCAAAGTTCTAGAAACCCTAGGTTTAATCACAATAAGATAATCAAGAACTGACAGAAACTAAGGACCCAATGGGTGATAGGAACCCACTAGTGAAATTCCACATACCTATTGAAGAAATCCACGGAGAAATACTTAAGTTTTGAACTGCAACTGCTGGAGCTTGTGGCATTCTTGAACTAGGATTCTTAAGCTGTTTTCTCCTCTCTTGCTTCTTATTTTCTAATTTTTGATTTAATGATTTGACTTGGATATGTTTTAACTATGTTTCTAGGCTTAAACTGACTAAAATCTGATGATTTAGGGTCAAAACGACGTAAATTAGGGTTTAAATGGAGTGCGAAAGGTCAAAAAGACCTTGGGAAGGTTGCTGTCGGGCCTCACGACAGCCAGGACTGACGGTCCGTCATGCGCCCGATGCCTCGTCGTTGGGTCCATAGTGAGGGACTGTTCGACAGGCCTTTACTAAAACGGGCATAACTTTTTACTCATATGTCTGATTTTAGCAAGGTCGGTGGCTATGGAAAGATAATTAAATTTATCTATCTGTGGGTAGGTCAGGGAGACCTAATTCATTTTGTGCTAAGAGTTATGATCATTTTAAGTTGACCCAACTGCATTTCCCCTTAACTGGCTACAAATTTTCCACCTACGGACCGTAAGTCCGTCCATCATACAAGACTTAACCAATTTTTCTAGGTTGAAAATTTTGGGAGTTTCTTATCCCATCGACGGTTGAAGACTTAACCAATTTTTCTAGGTTGAAAATTTTGGGAGTTTCTATCCCATCGACGGTTGTGCAGGACGAACCGTGGTTCAGAATAAGGTCCGTCGATGCCACTGTTGGTAGCGCCTGCAGATTTTTCTGAAAAACTAATTTTTGGTTTGTTTTGGCTACGGGGTGTTACAATACACGTAGAACACCACGTAGGACAAAAAATTATATGTAGGATGACATGTCGGACATGTGTGTCGATTTGTTCAACTTCATACAAGTTTAAGGGTGTACTTGAGCACACTCAAAGTTGAAGGGCATAAATGTAATTCGAAACAAAGTTAAAGGGCATATTTATGTATTACGCCTTTAGCTTTCAAGTAGTCTTGATTCAATTCTACCTCTTATACCTGTGGAAAAAAAAAGGACAAAATTATGATTTTATTTAAAGTGTGTTCATAATGAGGTAAAATGATATAATTTGTAATAGAATCTATGTATTCCATATGTTGTAATGATCAGTTTCATAAACACTAAATAAAAATGCAAGCATACTAATATGAAGGTCATCTTTGGTGAGCAAGACTATGTACCTAGCAAGAACTTTTTCTTTAATTCTGGAGAGCAATGAACAAACCATTATACTCGCACAACCTTCTACACATGAATTATCAAAATGCTGATATTTGAGAAATGTACTAACTCAACTTTTAACATGTGAAGTATTAGAATCTATGATCATTTAATGTGCAATTTAACTAATCCTTGACAATTGGACAAACTAAAATGATTATAGACAATGTTGCATGCATTGCCTAGTTTTGTAAAGAGTCATGCATCATGTTGGAGTTCGTATCAACAAAATCTCACCTACTACATTAACATTATTTCGTCCATTTATTTACTGTAGATCTTTTGTCAGCTCCAATAACGACTACAAGTTCAAAAGTATTCAACTCAGGAATTAAAACAAATATCAACTTTCAAAACCTTAATTCTATATGAAGTCTACCAAACAAGTAAAAAATTTAGAAGCCTACCAAGCATTTGCTGCAATAAACCTGCTTCATGTAGTTCAAGACTAGGACCCAACATCTTGATCATAATTAATTCATTAAATAAATATACATATGAAAAATATCATTCTTAATCTTCAACAAGTAAGAGGAGCTACAATGGGTTTTTAGTAAAATATGCATTTCTAGTCTACCTTACAAATTATATTTCTATTTATGGATCGTATGAAAAAGAAAATTATCAATGGGTAATATGTTATGCAAGAAAAGTATATATGTTTTGTCTTTATGTTGCACGATTAGAAAGATCAAGAAAGGGCAGTATATGGAATTTCATAACATCTATGCATATAATCCTTAAATTATGTACAACTAGTGTCTTTGGACTTGTTGCAACAGACTTTGACTTCAGATGATTCGGTTCACATATCTTAGTTGGATGATAAAAACTTTGGTGATTTTGAGACGGCTAGTTAGGAGGGTTACGTTTTCAAACTTACACATAATAGAGCTTCATTTATTCTACTTTCGTCAGTGGTTCATGTAATATTGACTAAGCTGCATATATAGTTCATGAAAATGTTGAACTACCCTTCATTTATTTAACTTTCTATACCAATGATTGAATTTACATAGCTCTCCATTCCTTAACCTTTCACCGATAATTTATGTTCAAGATCTCTATCACCTCAGAGTCTATATGCAGTAAACAAAGTGTCTTATTTGAGTTCTTTAGAGAAAACTTGCTAGCAGATCATGGTGTTGCGCTGTATAATTCTTGATGAGTACTCACAACTCTTTCACATTAGTTTGGACTTTTGGTGTGTGATGAATTTTATCAGTGGTCTCACAAGGTCTTTTCCCTTGGGCAATGTATTAAGGAAGAATATGTGAAGCAAGAATGGTGCAGGTGTTGTGAGATATATCAACAGGAAACTATGCTACATTTGCCCTTAACAAGAGATTATGCTAAGAGCATCTGAACACACTTCGCTGCAATAGCTTAAGGGATCATTTATTCAGTTAAATCAAGTTGCAACACAATGGTGGAAAGCTGACTATTCTTCTAATTAACTGAAACCACTATATCTTGTTTATATGGCATCTACGGAAGAAAAGAAATATCATTTTCCAAGAAGGTCCAATATCAAGAAACACAGTTATTAATAACATAAATCATAACCTCGGTCTGTTGGCTTGAACGAGGTTCCCCATGGGAACCAAAGATCTCTAACATTTTGCCACATATGATGCAAAAGTTGGAAATATACAAACCCACGAGGTGCACATTAGAATAGTGGCATCTTCCTCCACAAGGGAAATTTAAGTTCAATATTGATGGCTCGTCTAGAGAGAACCCTGATCCTTGCTCTCTGGTATTCTTCATCAGAAATAGTAGGGGTCATTGCCAATACTGCTAGTTTAGCTGATGAAGCGTTGACAATTCATGAAGTAGTGACTTATTGTATAAGAGAACAACTAATGTCTCCTATTATGGAATTTAGCTCCCTAATCATTAGGAAGGTGATTGATGAAGATTGGGACAGTCCATTGGCTATTAGTATGGAGGTTCAGAAGATCATAGAGTGGGGGGAGAAGGGGGGATTTCCAGGTATTACGTGTTCTAAGAGAAGGAACCAGCTAGTCTATTCTTTAACTAACAAAGATTTTATACAAGAAATATATTAGATGATTCATAACTTCGAAGTGCTAAATAAAAAACTAACAAGAGATATCAAAGTCAAACATGCTTAGCTAACAACAATCAAACAGATGATGCAAAGAAAAGCGCAATCGAGATGCTGAAATGACTTGCAGATTGGATAATGAGCTTTAGGGTTCTGAAGAAGATGTAATATAGAACCTCATTACCAAGAATCGACATTTTTAACCAATTGATGCACGGCCAAGGTAGCATTATAAGGCTCAACAACAATGTCAGAAACCTTAGGTGAAGTGAAAACGGAAAAGGTAAACATTATTCTATCCAGGTATTCTTCTCTGGTCTTTAAGATAAAAAGTGTTCCCATAAAAGAACATCTTCCCCCACCTAATCAATGGCACAATGAAAATCAAACACATAGAACGTAAATAAATCCTCAAAATGCACATATTTACAACAACATCAAATGAACAGAAAATGTTAAAAGAAAATGCTGGTAGAAACACAAACCTTGAAGGCATGCAGGCAAAGTTTTCGACTTCTTTACGAACAAGATTGAGAACTACATCAATCAATTCAGCACCTTTGGTGTAATGCACTTTAGCCCAATTGTTACCAGCACCAGCTTGTCCAAAAACAAAGTTATCATGATGGAAGGTCTGTCCATAAGGACCAGATCAAATATTGTCCATGGTGCTTTAAATCCATAAGAACATCCCTAGGAACAAATCTTCCACTGGTAACCTCGTTGTAATACACATTAATTCATTCAAGTGGAGATTAGAATCACCACTGTAAAGAGCGGTAGAATCAATGTCGTGTTTGGCACAAAAACCTTCCAAAAACTTGGCACCAATTTGGTTACCACATTGTCCACCTAGAATACGAATCATTTCACACATTTTAGAACTGAGATCTGGAGAAAATATGCACAAATGAAGAGAACATGGGTAGATCTTACAAAATTGGAACACAAATGAGAAGTGAAATAAATGCAGGGAAAAGGGAGGAGAGGGGTGGTGGTGTTTTATTGTACTATTTAATACAATGATTTTCAGGAACTCCCATCAAAAGCTAAAAAGATAATTCACACACATAAACTATAAAATCCAAGTATATGATTCAAGGCGATAAGAGAAAGGGAATCGAATTAAATGTGTATTTCCAACACAAGGTGTAGGACTGATTAACAACAATTGAGTAAGCCAAAGGTCCAAAGTAAATCATTTGCAAAAACACAACAAGAAGTACAAATATATGATTTGACAATTCCATTTGGAAAGCTTGTTTATGGATTCTATTGTAATTGTTCTAGTATGTGGTATCAATCTCCTTGGAGGTTCATTCTGCTAGAAGAAAAACAATGAAGATCACAAACAAGGCACTCCTAATAAAGCTTATGTCAATATTTAAGGACTATCGGTCATCTTAAACTTCAGCTTCATTTAAATCACTTCTCCTCAAGTTTGAGGAAGGATTCTTTTGGGTAAAATGTCACTTCTCCTATAAGATCTCTTGCAGGTGTCTCATAGTGGCATCACCCAAATTTGAGATAGAAATGTCATCAATGAGTTGGACTAAAGAAAAAACGATTTTATCCCATAAGAAATTGATTACCCTCCAAGAATGCTACTCACCTCCCTCGGCTCGTACCTTCTGAGATCAATCTGGTTGATTTCCAGCAGAGCAACAACAATTTAGATGAGCTGAATGTCCAAGTTTAGGGGTGAATCTCTAGGGTCGAATGTTACACAGAGTTCATCCTTGGGTTTTTCACTTTCCTTTTAGTTACTTCTTTAGTTTTATCATTTCTTTTCTTTTATCCTTTGCTTCCTTTTGCTTATTTCCTGTTTAGATAGTCATGACCTGTTCTTGGCCAGGCTTTTAGCTTTAGCTTGTATATAATTTGTTTTGAATAAATTGGCTTTGAGCCAAACCATTTTAAACAAAAAAAAAAAGATTAACATTCAATTTGATCGGTTTATATCCTTGAGATGTTGACTAAACCACATCATTTGGTAATGTCTAATTGGATTTACCTTCGCAAAGTAACACATCTCAAAGACAACTCTATGGAGTAATATCAACTTTAACAATAACAATTGTCTAATTAATGTACCCAAAAGAATATGATAAAGAGAGTATTGAATATTATCATGGATAAAAAGAAATCTCAAATTAAAGCAAAAACCAAGTCTAGACATTTAACAGTAACATTTTCTTGCATATCCAAGTCTTAGATTCCCAAGCATATACAGATGGTTGACATGTATAAAAAATAAAAATCAACCAATATATTAATTAATCTCAATCGTATCTAGACTTATGAATCACTAAACTATGATCATAATATTATATATTGTATCAGCTAAAGCAAGCATTAGAGTTGTTGTATAGGAGTATTACCTTTTACTATACAAGTAGAAAATACACGGAACCTTTCGCCTACTAAGTATGAAAATCATAATCAAGTTAAGGAGCAAATAGAAATATAAAATAGAAGAAAAAAAATAAAAACTGGAAAGTTGATTGAACTTTTGAGCACTTTGAACTTTCCATTATTTTCCTCAACAGAATGATACTTCATTGATTATAATATACACGTCTAACTTTCCTTTTTTGTTTGTCCCAAAAAGAGTCTCTTATTCAAAAAGAAAATGATAGTTCTATGAGCTACTAGACTTCCCTAATACTAAAAAATTTCCTATCAAGAATTAAGAAAAAATAGACCAGACCATCATTGAATAAGATGATTTACTTGAGTAAAGACAAAGAGATACATGAAGATAAATGACCTTGAAGGTGCCACCGTGTAGTGAGCGTGAAAAACCCAAACAGAGGTATCCACTGAGTGTATGATTATAACAATGTACCTAAAGCAAATTGTTGCATTTTGTAGTTAGGGTTATAAAATGCAACATACAAAATATTGACACTCTTAACATTACTTTTAAGTGAAAGTTGAAACGCGATATTGGATGAAAGCGAAAGACGAAAAACGATTGGCATGTCTAGTTATATTAGTACCACACGCATTGGTCAATTGTCATTATGATAGGCTACTATTATACATGCATATCAAATAATATATATAATTTTACGCTGAAAACTAATATTATCTGATCGAAAACTAAAGGAACTCCCAATTTTGCATTTTTCCTATATACTGAGTTGTTCTTATAATTTACTAACTGTTCATCAACTTAATTTCCTTGTTTTCAAGTACTCATCATTTACATAAGGATTCTCTCACCCATAAATGGCTGCAAGAAATATATAATTTTAAATAGTAACTTGGAAAAGCAAAGAACTTTAAAACATTAAACATGTAAGTTTTTTCTTAAATAAGGATCAATATATGAAGTTCAAGAGAAATCATGTAGTTGATACAGCCTAGCGAGTGAGGCATCTATATTTTTTGCAGTTGATAGATTCTTCGTTTTCAAATAACTTCTTTTTTTGACAGCACATTACTCATGGCATTACTCTTTGAGATTACTTCAAAACATCACTTTCGAATTGAGAGTCTATCAAAAACAATCACTTGAGCCCTGATACTCTGTCCAAATATCAGTTATGAAACTACACTAGGTATGTTGATGTTGGCGATAGATGATAAAACATCAATATAAAATTAATTCGTCAGATGGTTTATGATTTCTTTAGAAGGATCACATTCTCAATTTAATTTTAAGACCAATATGCCCTACCATAAGAAATCCATTAAAATTAAAAATAAACTGTCGAACAAATAAGACTAAGCCTTTTATCTAATCAAAAGCTCCGGGTATCATCAACCTCCAGTAATTTTGGATTCCAACTGTCAATAACACCAACCCTCCACCCTCTCACACACAAAACATAGGCTTAACTAAAGCTCAATTTACGTTGAACTCTATGGAATCTAAGAGTCATATGTTCAAATGTAGCGTGAAAGAATATAGAAGAACAAAGAGCATAGAAAATGAAACAACATTAAGGAGGAGATTCAAAAGGGGTTGCTTTATATTAGCTGAATGGATCAATATTTGACCAATATGAAAAGAACATAGCATAGGAACCAGAAGAACACAAGAAAAATCAATAAACACAGATTTAGTGGATCTATGATTCATATTCACCTCTTTCTTTGTCTGTTGTGTGGGTATCCGTTTGATTACATCTTCGTTGTTACTCCCAATTAAGATTGCATATAAAAGAATATATCTACTTTGGCTTTGTGCTTCTCCAAATAAATATAGCATCTCCAAACAAAATCATACAATTTTCTGGTCCAAAAACTTTGGATCTTGTATCAAAAGAAGAAAATTAACAAAAAAAACAACCGGTGGAAATGCTACAAATTAGAAAAAATATAATTTAACTTAAATTGAAAGTGTGAAGCAATATACATTTGTAGAATTGGTAGCAAGAATTCACAAAATTTTGGCTAAAACATAGCAGAGGCATCAAATCAAAAGAATAAAGTAAAACCTAATTGCAATGGAAATTAAATTAGCGGTGTTTTGTATTAGGGAAAAATAATTAAAACAAAATTTTTGTTTGCCGTGTTTGTTTTGGCGCAAAATTGAAAAAAATTGGAGGGGTTAAATGAGAGTGTTGATTGAATTTAAGTGAATTATAATAAATTGAATTAATAAATGAGTGATTTATTGACTATCCACGAGTTATCGAAGTTAAAATGTGGATTATAATTCAATCCTCTCAATTTTGCTAAGTCTTAATTGTTTTACTTGCTCTTTTATAATTTATAAGTATTTAATAAAAAAAATATTATTATAGCTATATATAATATATCAAATAACATAGTAGTATTTATTTGAAATTTATTTTGACAAAATTCGTCATTAAATAATTTGGGTATAATAATTCAATATTTAATGGATTGAGTTAATACATGAGCAAGTCAATAACGCCGCTCAAACTTAAGAAAGCAAAATAAGTTGTTTTGTTCTGCCTCCCTAGAAAATAATTAAATTTTAACCCACGACATACACACAAAAATTGTTGTAAATGTCTCGTGATTTGAAATTGAAAAATTATTTGGTTGTGTAATTTGCATTTTTAAAAGAAAAAACTACTAATTGCATAATTTCATACCAAATTTCAATTCAAATAAACCTAACTACATATTTTTTGCTGCCATATAAACTAAAATAGGGATAGAGGCAAGTAAGATTCAATTATGTATTCTTAATACATGTGAATCACACTAGATACAAATTATATATATGTATCTCGTTCGATTCACATATAATTGGGATACCAGATACACGATCAAGATAGGAGAGTGGTAAATGACATTTGTCTATAATCCCATGCGAATCACACTAGACACAAAAATGTATACATGTATCTGATGTGATTGTTATGTATCTGGGATATAAGATAAACGAGTAAGATATTAAAGTGACGAGCGAAATGAGAGAAAAGGTAAGCAAGATACGAGAGTGATGAGTGAAATGGGAGGGAGTTGGCTGAGATAGTATAATGGCAAGAGAGATGACAGATATAGACACGTGAATATTATTAGCTATAACTATTCAAATGAATTTAAGTAAGCATTTTGTTGAATATATTTAGAAATGCTTATTCCTCTTAATATATTCACATATTATAAATATTTAAATAAAAATAACAAAAAAATATATATTTTATGGTAACTTGGACTCTAAATTAATTATAAGAATTTTTTAAATTTCTTATTTGGTTGCCAAAGATAAGAAGGATTCTTTCACATATTTCTCATTTTCTATCTTTTCACCTCGTTCTCCATCAACACAATTGAAGAAATTGGAGACAATAACTTTTACTTCTTCATTAAAAAAATCTGGACTAAGTAGTCTCATAAAAAAAATATTCACAACCTATTAAGTCTTCTTCGCAACATTAAAAAGTTTCTTAATAGGTGCTGTCATTGTTTCAAAATGTATTTTTTCTTCTTAGTTCATTCAATCAACAATACAATAATTAATTGAAACAAACTTTGATCCATATATCATCATATGTATTTCAATTTATTTAAATACTACTCAAAGTCAATAATATCATAAATATCTGGACGTCTTTTTAAAATAATTAAATTTTAGATATGTAAAACGTGTTTTTTCTTTTTTCTTTTTTTAAAAAATAGAAGCTGAAAAATCAATAATTTTTAAATGTTAAAATTCAACAATTGAATTAAGAGATATAAGCAATTCTAAAAAGGATTTGACAGGGGAATCACTATGAATGAAGAAAATCTCAAATTTTTATTAGACGTGTGTATAATAAAATATATAATATATAGAAACTAATATAGGAGCTTAGGGTCAGCCAGTCAATAGATTAATTTGCCCTTTCCTCTATTTATATTTATTATTCCTCCGTTTTAATTTATTTGTCTTATGTCCCTTTTCAGTATGTTATGCATTTATAAATTACTGCCTTCTCCTCTATTAATATTTAATATTTTTTATGTTTTAATGTATTTGTCTTATTCCCCCTTTTAGTATGTTTTATTGTCATAAATTACCAAAAAAATAATATTATAAAATTAATTATTATCAAACTAAAATAGTTGAAAAATATATCAAAATTTCAATCAACTCTCGAAATATAGATGTGATAACATATATTATTTGAAAAATAAGTTAAGAGTAATATAAATTACAATAATTAATAACTTAAAGATATATACATATACATAGGTCGAACTCATAAACAGATCCCTAAACTTGTTGGGTTTTTTCTTTCAGGTACCTCAACTATGTCTTTTCCCTATTGAATCATCGAGTCACCCATAATTTATTCCTTTTAAACACTATTGACTTATTTTTATCGGCTTTTCTATTGTAGATGCCTTCAATTATGTTCGTATTGAAATGATTTTGATGGAAGGAATGAAGACAAATTGTGTGTTACTCTCATTTATTTTCTAATGTGTTCAAATGACTTGAAGTAAAAAAACAATTATTCTCGAACATTTTCACTATCAATTGGACTAATGAGTTATGGAACAACATATGTATATTATGTCAATGCCCCTCAAAAATTTTGATTCCACATCAGCCAACGGTGTTTAAAAGAAATAAATTATGATTGATTTAATAATTATATAGAAAAATAGCATAAGTTGAGTTACCTGAGGGAAAATCCCAATAAGTTTAGGGATCTGTTTAAGTAAACACATTATAACTTGGTTAATTCCCAAAATCTCTTATGTGCAACATAAATTGTGACATAGTGTGTAAAATATTTATTTAAAAATTACATTACTTAAAAGTATTATAAATCACAATAATTAACAACCTAAATATTTTAAAATCATATTAAAATTTTGGTTGAGTCTCAATGTCTCTCACGTCCCACGTAAATTAGGACAAGTGAGTAACATATTATTTGAAAAATTATGTTAAAAGTACTACAAATTACAATAATAACATTTTGAAATATTTAAAAATCATATTAAAATTTGATTAGGTCTTTTAATTCTATTTGTTCTGTATAAATTCAAATTAATAGAGTAATATATATTGGGTCGGTGCTTACAGTGACTCTAGTATCTAGTGATAAAATATTTGCAAACTTATCGAGGCTTTTGATGATTTGGGAACATTGCTTCTAACTTTTTTGGTATTAAAATATTTTTTTTAATTACATAATATTGGAATGACGTTTGTCTACAGCATAACTTCAGATTTTCACCAAAAAATAGGTTTGTATGGTAAATGTTTATGGACAGACAAAATTTTGATTTCACTATATTTGAATTAAATGTGTTTATTAATATTCATATTATTTTAATTTATAATCAATTTTTTTTGTATCCAATCATTTTATTAATTAAGTACAAAATTTAAGTCAAAAACATTTAATCATTTTGTTTTTGTGATAAAATTTTATTGTGATTAAATTATAGGTTAAATAGAGACAATAATATAATCATCACTAATTATTTGAAATATTAGTGACAAAAACTAAGGTCACAATTAAATTTGAAATTTTGTTGCTAAATTACACAATGATTAACCACAAATTCTGATTTGTCACTATTGCATCAACATACTTCTTGGTGACCAAAAAATTTGGTGTCCAAAATTTAATTAATTTAGGACAAAATGAGATTCGTCACAGAATGAGTACATATTTAGTGACAAAATAATGTGTCACTAAGAACTTTAAATTCGTCGCTAATAGTACTCAATAAATGGGGCCAACTTATATTTAGTGGGAAATTTTAGTGGATAAAACTTTGCATGAAATTTTATGTTTTGTCCTTGAAAGTATGCGCTTCATGTATTTAAATACAAAATATAATTTTCGTCACAAAAGGTGAAACATTGGTGAAGAATTTCATGTCGTAGCTAATAGTTTAGTCACTATATATCATATTTATTGTAGTGCTTTCTAGAATGTATTTTAGGTTTGTATTCAAGAACTCTCATTATATAGATTATCCTTCAATTCTCTACAAGTCCTGAATATTATATGTTCTTCTTTGAGTTATCGTAGATATTAAGTTTGAAGATTTTTTAACAACACCAATTTAATTTATTCTTTGCATCCATTTTGACTGATCCATTCTGTCTCTTTTTTCCTCTAAACTTCTCTACTCACTACTCTTTAAAACATCTTCAATGTAGTAATTTTCTTGATATGAAAAACCTCTTCTAAGGTTGCATCTATGAACTTGGTATACGAGTGTTTAGTTGTCTAGACCTCCTTAGTTGAAGTTGTGGTGCTTCACTCAAGTGATTGGGATTGTCCTCTCCCCTCATGGTTCAGGTTTCACTCAAGTGTTGTTAATTCTAGTAAGGAAACCTCTTCGGACTACTGTAACACCCCAAAAAAATTTTCGAACTAAGACTTGAGTTTTTAATCATAGTGAGTGATATTTCAGCAAGGAATTAAAAATTTCTTATGTCTTAACAGCAGTTGAAGAGTTCGAAAAAGAATTAAATTGGGAATAACAAAAATCTGAAATTTTGAGTTAAGCTAAGTATGAGTTTTGGGTCAACTTCAAACGACAATAACTCCTAGTACAGGATGAGTTAGGTGTTCTACAAGACACCATTGGAAATATTTTTGAATTATATTTCCAAAGTCGCAAAGTTTGCTAAGTTTCGAGTTCGGATGAATGAGATATGACCTTTAGAAGTTAGATTGTCCAGTTAAGGAAAGTTAGCCAAAAATAGTGAGGGGTACTTTGGTCCTTTCCTTATGGAATCAGATTCAATTCATTTTTAGTAATATTTTAGAGGTATAATCCTTTCAGGTTCAGTTTTATAATCATAATAAACACCTAGGGTTTTAGTTGAGAGTTCAAGAAGAGGCAAGAAAAGACAAGACGAGAAAAGAGACAAGGATAAAGGCGTTCGTCGACGTTCTTGAGTCTAGTTGCGGATATTCACCATGGGTCTAATGTCTAAGAGGCTTGTAAGATTCCATAGTGTTGGGTTTGTTCACTTATACGCCAATCGTGTTATTTTTTAGCGAAATTTCATTCTTAATGTTTAAAGATTTGAGTTCTTAAAAGGTGTTCTTAAAGTTCATTCTAAATCTTGTTGTGTTGAACTTTTGATGATTTATTGAGATGAAATTGAGTAATTTTAATGTGGTTTCCAGTAGATTATAGTATAATTAAGTTAAGTAATCAAAAACAAGTGATTGGAGGAAGAAATTATTCGAATTCAGGCGATTTCGGGTGAGAAAATGAGCAAAAGTGCTCGATAGAATTTTCTAGGTTGGGGTCTGGCGCGCCGGCCTGCTAGAGCACCCCACACCCAGATCTGTCCGTTCGTCAGGGGGTGGCACAGCGCTCCACCATAGCCCCAGGATAGCCTGCCCCATCCAGTTTGCCTCAAGTTGATCTGTTTGAGTTCGATTAAAGTGCACCTTCCCTCCTTTCGATTCTAACCAATCTAAGATACTTCTAAACACCAAAAATCAGCCCTAACATGATCATAACCTTGAATTCATAATTTAAATTCAAGGTAGAGTTGAGAGTTGACTTTTGAGGATTCTTTCAAACGTTCTAAGGAAGTCTTTTTGAGGAGTTTTCCACAACTTCTAGTAACTTGTTTTAAGACTCAACCAAGTGTATATAAGAGTGAAGATTATGTATTCATGAGTGTATAATATCACCTAGATCCTTCATATCATGAACTATAACTCTTGAATTCATAATTCACATTCAAGAGAGAGTTAAGAGTAGAGTTCAAGAAAGCCTTTGATTTCAATTGTGAATCCTTTTGAGGTCAACTATTGACTTGAACTAAGTTTTGAGGAAGTAGATAAGAGAATGAGAAAGTCATATACATGAGTTCCATCTAGTTACTTAGACCTCCGAGTCAAGTTGTTCTTGTCCATAACTTCCGCACGAACCCTATAAGTCGAACAATCTTGAGTTATTAAGTATCTTTTTGTTCTCGAGTTGAGTAGTTCATCCTCCAAGTTTAAAATCATGAAGTCATCCATAAAAATGAGATCATGAGCCTTGAATTCATACTTCAAGTCACGGAAAGTTAGAAGTCAATTCTAGAAGTTAAGAAGCAAGTCAAAGTAAAGTTCTAAAGTTTTCCAGTTCCTCACAAATGTTTTAATTGTTTAACTATTTAATGTTCAAGTCAATAAATAATAAAGAGTTGAGTTAAATTATCAAAAGTTATAAGGGAATTAAGTATTCCCTAAGAGTTAAGTTTCAAGTTAAGAAAAGAGCAAGAGTTGAGTTCATTTCTCAAAAGCTATTAGGGAACTAAGTATTCCCTAAAGGTTAAATGTTTTACATTTAAGTTAAAATGAAAATAGGAGTTCCAAAAGTGTTTTGAACTAAAAGGGAACATTGATTCCAAAAGGAGCTTTTTAAAGCTAAAGGGTTCAATAAATTATTTCAACCCAAAGGAATGGAGTTTTATTAAAAGTATGAGCTAACGTATTTCGAGAGTAGTATTGAGCAACGATGTGGGGATAAAAGTTCATATTAACTCAAGTCTCCATGTCAACCACGAAGCCATCATGAGAATTAACGGATCATACTTTTTAGATGATCACGTAAGTTTATCTAGTGGATCCATTAAGATAAGTAAGGTCATATATCGATGGCAAGGTATAGGACAGTTTTGGTAGCATGGACAAGATGTTATATCACCACTTAGGCTCATAGTGGTAGTTGTCGATTAGAGAAACTCCCACAGTATTATTTACATGGTTCCTCAAGGAGTTCTGCATAGTATGAATGAGGGTATGAGACTTCATTCATGCATTCCACGAGTAGACTTTAAGAGGGAGCAAGATATGTATTTTATGATATTGTTATATTGAGTTAACATCATGTTTTTAAACAACTTTTCTTTATATTGCACTTGTTTTAAATTGCTTTATATCGAAATGAGTTCAGTTAAGTATCAAAAGTTAAGTGTATTGAGTTGAGTATCCATAGTCGAGTATCATATCTTTGAGTTCAGATTTAATCTCTAAGTTGAGTATCTTATTCTTGAGTATATGTCCTTGAGTTTCAATTTTGAGAAGAGGTAGGTATGTTTCCATCTTTTATTCAAGTATCAAGCTTATGTTATGCTTTAGAATTTCCCTACCCTATGTAGTGATTTTGACCTATATTATATTGCAATCATTCAATTGAGTTGGTTGTTGATTAGATTACTATCCTATATAGTATTATTATGATTAAATCAAGATGAATTATAGGCCTATCATGCTAGTTCTTGAGATGTGGTTTATGTTATAAATTGTAAAGGTGAAATTAGCCTATGTATCTTGTCTCAAGTTGTGATCTAGAGTTGAATTGTATTATAGAGATTCAATTAGCCTTGTTATTCTATTGGTTATCAATATGTGATGATGTTACTCCCAAATTTGGGTTGAGTTATGGATTGATGGTAAGACCTTGAGGATAGACTATGAGGAAGACTTGGTATGTCTTAGAATCTCTATCTTTAATCCAATTGTGATTAATTGTTGGTATGACATGATATTACATTGGAGTATGCCTTATACTAGGATTATAGGGTTGTATGATGTTGAATTGAAATGTCTTGACTATGTTGTAAGATTGATTAAGGTGTATGTGATATAAGGATGGTGAAAACTATTAATGTGCCTTAATATGCTATGAAATGCTAATGTGTTAATCTCACTTATATGAATTGTGATGAAATGACTTATACTTATACAATTCTAACTGACCTATTGATATTGATGAATATAGAAGGGGTAGACCCTATGGCCTAAATTAAGGTATGACTGATAATTAAAGGCTTAAAGACATTTCAAAAAGGGACTCTAGCTTAGCACCGAGTGAACTAGATGGAGGAGTGTCCCTTCCCACATAGGGAAGGTAGGAACACTACATTACTCTTAAGATTGGAGACTATAATGTATGGCACATAAAGAGGGTCTCAACTAAATATCCTAGTTCTTAAACTATGTTGCCCCCATAGAAATACTAGCTAGTTGATCCACGTAGTTGCTATGCTTTATGTTTTGGTACTACCTTGGCAAGTAGTCCGCCTTCTTTCAGTTTAAGGTTTTATGACACCGGATTCCATACTATCTCATGTGGTTTATGTCTGTTAGGGCAAGATGTTTCCAAAAAGTAAAACGAATTAAAGGACTTGAACTTTAACTTGGATAACCTAAGGGGTCTAGCTTAGTCTAGGTAGCGGTATGGGACTCTACCTAAACATAGCACTAGTTAGACTTGAGGGGAGTCTTAGGAGGAGGTTCTTACATATGTTTATGTTATGATAATATATGATGTATGTATGATGACCATGACATGTTGTTGATACTATATGTTAATTAGTTCATTTATGAATATGCGTTGGGTTATAATGTTAATATATGATAAAATGTAACCCTAAATGCCATGATATGTAAAATTGGACATTGGTCATGTTTTCTTGTTGAGGATACTTGATTGAGTAAGGTTATGTGGCTTTTCTTGGTCATTGAACTTGTTGACTTGATAAGGACTTGTGAGTAGTTATCTGGCTTATTATGATATGGTTGACTCTTATTCATTCTTGTGATTTTATTCCTTGGTGTTAGGGTTGTAGTAAATCATGGTTTTCAAGTATGTTGAAATAAATATTACTTGATGAGATAATAAACATGTTTGGTTGGTTGATATTACTTACTTAACTTTGCATTAAGTCCCTAAAGGGGTAATTTGGCATGTTTTGATTAAAAAAAGTCCTTTTTAGCATGTTTTGCTTGTGTATGGGCATAAGATCCCATACTTAGTACATATGGAGTACTAACCCCATTTTCTTCCTTTTTTTCCAAACATTTTATGTTCCGGTCGTTGAAGATTTTGAAAGGCGACATTGTTGAAGGCTTGGGTTCTTCCTTTCATCCATGTGGGGTAGGTCCTCAACTTTCGAGGGCAATGCAAGCCTCTAGCTTACGGACTTTGTTACGAGCTTATTGACTCTATCATTCCTTTCCTTTTGAATTGAAGTATTGTACTTTTGTATGACCTATACATGGTATTGTTGAATTGATGTAAGGGCTATACCCATATTGTGATACTCGTTTAGATGGTATGAGATGAGACAATTGTTGAGACTATTTCTATATTTTACATATATGTATGTGCAATAAAAGTAGAAGTCTATGTAACCTTCATATACGAAGGGTCTATGTATACTCGATATGAAAATATATTATGTGTATGTAGAGGTCTATGTAAACCTCCAAGTAGTGATAATGACACTTTTAAATTTTTCCGCATTTTTCAGCCTATGAATGTAATGAAATGAAACTAAGAGGCTAGTCTTAGTCCTTGAAAAGGACGATGACACCGGTTACATCTAGGGGGTAAACCCGGATGTGACAGTTAGAACCATTCATAGAAGTTTCTATGAATAAACATAATCAACTCTAATTGTTCAAAGAAAATTAAAAGTTTTTTTACCATCATTTAAAATTATTTCCATCTTAGGGCTCAAGTTTTGACAAGTTAGATAAAGTTTTGTTCAAAGAAATAGTCATTTATCAATATTGTATGTTAGAAAATCGCTTTCAAATTGTTGGAAAAAAATACTGCAATATTGATATTAGATTGAAATAATAAAGTAATAAATAACTTATCACAAACACTGTGTCGTGGCAAGCCACATCCTTGAAAGTGATTTTGGCTCAACTTCGGTGCAAATCGTTGTAGCTTGTCACTCCCCAAGGTTCCGCAGTTACTCCCATACATGTGGACTTATGTCTGAGATCTTGGAGATTGCTCAAAACCAATTTCCCAAAATATTTGAAGGAGAAGAAAAGAGGAGGGAAATGTTTTATTTTCCCTTTTGTTAGGTGTGTGGTAATGTTCACAAAGGTCATTCTTGCGTAGGATTTGCCAAAGAGGGGTTTCAAACAGAAGAGTTGACTTGTGTAACTCATATTGAATGTTACTACATTAAAAGCAATTACATCACATTCTACAGAAATTCTTCTTATGTTTTGGAACGGAAAAACTAATCTCTTTAGAATGTAATTTACTTATTGTTCGTTGCATTACACAAAAAATGAATAAAGGTAGAATTAATATCACAAAAATAACCTAATCAAAATGAAGTTTTACTAGTTTCCTCCATCTAGGAGAATTGTAGAATCACATAGACTAAGAGTTCTTTTTTGGTGTTGCATAAAGAGTTTTAGAAGACAATTATTCTGAACTTGTTTATTGCTCAAACATTACATGATATAAATACTTGAAGAGTATTAACTAGTTATGGTGATTAACAAATCAAATCCCTATAAATCATCTAGGCTACCATATATATAAAATTGCGAAACTATAAATATTCTATAATAATAATGCTAAGATATCTTTTTGATTCTGAATTAGATTGGGTAGGATCATCCTTAACACTCCCCGCAAGATGGAGGATCCATTTAGGAGACCAATCTTGGATCTTTTGAGATGAAACTGATTCTTGGACAATGGTTTTTTCAGAAGGTCAACAACTTGATCCTTTGAAGAGATATGAGATATTCGAAGAGCATCTTTTTGAACCAAATCTCTACCAAAATGGATGTCAATTTCCAAATGCTTCATTTTGGAGTGAAGGACTGGATTTTGAAAGTGTATACAGTAGAGATATTATCACAGTATATCGTGGGAGATGGAACTGAAAAACCAAGTTCTTGAAAATGGGATTCAACCCATTGAACCTCGGCAGATGTTGCCCTGTATTCAGCTTCAGTGGACGATCTAGCAACTTTTTTCTTCTTTTTGGAACTCTAGCTAATTGGATATGACAAAAACATAAAAGATACCTAGAAATTGATGTACGATATGATGGATCACCGACCCAATCGACATTAGAGAAAGCATGAAAGTTTAAAGGAGATTGTGGAGTAATATGGAGACCAAAGGCAATAGTTGATTTCAAATATCGTAGTAGACACTTAAGACCTAACCAATGATGATGAGTTGAACAATTCATGAACTGGGAGAGTGGGTTCAAGAGCTTCTTCAATGCACTGTGACTTGGGTAAAGAATATGCAATAGCAATTGGAGTAGACACTTCGTTAGCACCCTCCATATATGTGTGTTGAAGAATATTTTGAACATAATGATGTTGATAAAGGAAAATGACTTTTTATGTTTTATGAACATCAACACCAAGAAAGAGTGACAACTCATGGGGATCCTTTAATGAGAACTGGATTCCAAGGGCTTGAATAAACCGTTTGATGAAGAATGAGTTGTTACCTGTAACAATGAGATCATCTACATACACTAGAAATAACAGCATGTAGTACCTTTACGATAAATGAAACGAGAGTTCACTTTGTGATTGCCAAAATCCAAACTTCAAGGCTTGGTGCCAGGCCCTTGAGGCTTGCTAAAGTCCGTAAAAGGCCTTGACTAATTTATAGAAATGGTGTTGTTTGGCTGGATCAGTGAATCCTGGTGGTGGTTTCATGTACACATGTTCTTCTAATGAACCATGCAAGAAAGCGTTATTCATATCCAATTGAATTAGAGGCCTAGAATGTGTAACAGCTAAAGTAAGAACCATAAGAATTGTTATCGTCTTAACCGCTGGGCTGAATGTCTCACAAAAATCAATTCCAGGTCGTTGGTTATATCCCTTTGCAGCCAACTAAGCCTTGTATTTTGGAAGTGAACCATCTACATTCCTTTTGACCTTGAAAATCCACTTGCAACCGACTAAATTTTTTTGAGAATCTGTAGGGACAAGAATCCAAGAACCATTTTAATTAATGCATTGAATTCATCAGACATAGTAGAGTGCCACTCAGGATGTGCTAGAGCTTGTCCAACTGTTGTTTGTTCTAGTACTTCCTGTAAAGCACGTTTGGTGACATGGTGAACAAATTTAGGTCTATAAATGTTATTTTTGGAACGAGTGACCATGGGATGGGTGTTTGGCTGTGGAGAAGAAGCAATATTGTTTTGTGTTGGAGGAGAAGGATCACTATTCACAGTTAAACGATCACAAGGTAATGTCAATTGTTTAACAAAATGGTTGCAAGAAGAGGATGTTGTAGGAACTGAATTAGATTTAAATGGGATTATGGTGTGAGAAGATACAACAGAAGGGATAACATACCAATTTGAATTAGGCTGAGAATCAAAAGGATGATTTGATATGGAAACACATTTTCAAGAAATATAACTTGACGTGAGGTAATGTACCTCTTAGACTTAAGATCGTAGCAGTTAACAGACTTGAGATCAAATTTGAACTTTGTGTAAGGACGAATGCAAGGGTAACATATGCATCCAAAGACACACAAAATTTATAATTTGGAGAACGATTTAAAAACTTTTGATAGGGAGAAGAATATTGAAAAGTGGTGTGGGAAAATGATTAATGAGGGTTGTGGCGGTTTTGAAGGAAAAAGACCAAAAGGAAGAATCCAGGGAAGTTGTTTGTAGTAACGTAAGGCCAGTCTCAACTAAGTGACGATGGCGATGTTCTGCAGCCCCATTGTGTTGTGGGGTGTGAGGTGGTGTTTGCAGATGGTTTATCCCACAAGATTGAAAATATTTTTTGAGTGCAACATATTCTCCTCCTCTATCGGTGTAAATTGATTTTATCTTGATATCAAAGTTATTTTCAACAAGTTTTTGTAATGGTGGAAACACCTTTAAAGGAAAAAACCATATATATTTTGTGTAATGATCCACAAAGATGATATAGTACCGAAACCCATCAATTGATTGTACAGGGGCAGGACCCCATAAATCAGAGTATAATATCTCAAGAGGTCTACTGCTTGTTAGAGATGAAACACCAAAGGATTGACGGTGACTTTTATTGCATTGGCATGGACTACAAACGGATGTTTTAATAGAAGATGTTGGTAAGTGGAAGTTCGACAAGGTGAAATTAAAGATATTAGCATTGGGATAGCCAAGAAGTTGATGCCCGGACTCTGATGAAAGTCGAATGCTAAAGTAGACAGGTTTATTTGAATTTGCTGAGGACAAAACTTGTACAATGAATGATCAAGTGGTCCTTTGAACTGAATCTCCCCGTGAATTGATCCTTCACAAGAAAATAGTCAGAAAAGAACTCAATTGACACTTGGTTCGAAGTACAAAATTGTGATACAGATATAAGGTTGGTTTTAGCAGAGGGAACACATAAAACATTAGAAAGATGGAACTTTCTGGCAGGGAGAGAAATAGTACCAGAACCAACATGTGAGATAGAAAAACTTGAGCCATCTGTTTGGTGTTGTTCTTAACTACCATTATATGGTGAACAAAGAGATAGGTTGCTCAAGTCATTAGTGATGTTATGAGATGCACCAGTGTCTAACAACCATTGCTGATCAGATCCCGAATTCATATTAGTGTAATGTGCTTGAGGATTCCGTGAAAGAAATTCCCTGAAATAGTCACGTGCTCAATAACACTGTTTGACATGATGCCCAAATTTGTCAAAAAATTGACATTGAATGTTGGTTTGAGATCCAGTTCCTCGAAAATGTTGTCTTGGCGCAGAATGTTGAGGCTTATATGATGAGACATTAGCTGGAACACCAACGTTAGCATTTTTCTATTGAAAAATCTGATTTGTCTTCCCTGCATTACCTTGTTTTTGCTGATTTGGAGATCTAGTGTGTGTACCTCTGCGGACATGATTTGCTAAGAACATGAACTCTAGCAGGGTTTTTCCCTGATTTTTTTTATCTTATTTCCTTAAAATAGAAGTCAATGTATTACCATAAATCCTTGAATGTTTTCTTTAAGGAAAATATCTTCTATATTTATTTTATTCTTTCCTTACAGGAAATATTTGGAATCCTATAAATTTTAGACCACTCTTCTCATATCAAGAACAACACAATAGTATCCACAATGTAGTTGCTTAGACGCTTTTGTTTATGTGAACATTTTCTCCTAAACATATATTTTTTTAATGTTCATTTTCAATATGTAGGTCACTTGACCAAAAAATATTTATAATATGTCTTTAGTATGTTTTTATTTGTCATCTGATTTTTCAATCATATTTGCAATTGTAGACTTCTGCTTGATGCCCTAATCACCCCTTCATAACCCCAAAAAGTGGTTTCAGAGCACATTGTACAAAGATCTGATGGTGCAATGATTTAATGCTTGAATAAGGTTGAAGATGGACTCAAGTTGGTTTCAAATAAATTTGTAATCATTTGATGATCATGAAGTTTTTTGTCAAGAAACATGTGCAGAAGAAGTTTCAACCATATTTTCAACATTTATATTGCTGCAATTTTAAAAAATAAAAATAAAATATTTTAATTCATTTTAAGACATATATTTTAAGCTTTACTTTTAACCATGACAAGCAGCAGTAATGAATATTTGTGAAGAACGAGTTATCAAACATATGTAGAAGACGGATCAATTTTTTTTGAAGAAAATCTAGCAAAAAAGGGGATTTGTTATGGTTTGCCTCTTACCTAATTTGAAGTTTATTTTTTCCTTAAAAGAAACGTCAAAGTATTAACATAAATGCTTGAACAATTTATAAAAAGAAATATATATTTTTCTTCCATATTTGGTTTATTCTTTTCTTAGGGAAAATATTCGAGATCCTATAACTTTTAGACCTCTCTTCTAATATCAAGAACAACACAAAAATATCCACAATTTAGTTGTATAAGAGTCTTGTTTATGGATAGATTTTCTCCTAAACATATTTATGTTTTTTTATTATTCATTTTCAATATATATACTGGTCTCTTAATTAAATAATATTAATTATATGTCTTTAGTATGTGTCTTCTGATTCGTCAACCATATGATTTGCAATTGTAAGTTTTTGCATGAAGTCCTAACCACCACTTCATTACCCCAACAAACTCATGACTTGAATGCTAAATAATTGTAATATTCCTAACTTTGGTTGTGACTTTTCCGATGAGTTTTGACTTTTCCAAATATTTGTGACTTTTTCAATAAGTTGTGACATTTTCAAAGGATTGTGACTTCTCGAAAAAGTCATGACTTTTCATAAAACACACAAAAAACACAGTTTGTTCACCTTTTAAAAATTGAATCCATAAATCATAAATCATAAATTCACCTTTGTTGAGGGGTATTATACACAAAAACTAACTCAAACACCAATATTACAAGAAAAAAAAACCTAATCAAAATGAAATTTTAGTAGTTTGTCTCCATATAGGAGAATGGGAGAATCTCATAGACTAAAAAAAAGCTTTTTGGTGTTGCAAACATGAGGAAACTTTGATCTATCAACTATTTCTTGATAATGATAGGGCAAAAATCTTCCCCAAATTAGATTTGATTCTACAACACATTTAAATTCTTTTTAAAATGTTGTTGATTTTTTAAATTGTGATTTTTCGATGATTTTTCCAAATATTTGTAACTTTTTCAATATATCATGATGTTTGCAAATGATTGTTACTTCGCAGGAAGGTAATGAGTTTTCAGATAATACACAAAATACAGCTAGCTCGCACACACACACACACACACAAAATATATTCTTTAATTCTTAGTTAAATATGGGAGAAAAGACATAAAGACACCATCGAAGTTGTTCCATATTTGCATAAAGACACCAAAACTTTTGAAGTGTCCTATCATCCCACTAAACAACTATATATCATTGTAAATTGGTCATTTTTACCCATTAATTTATCTGGATTGTTTACACGCACGTTAGGCACGTCATGGGCCATTTTTTATTTTTATTTACCAGTTTAAAACAGCCACATGTCATTTTCTTTCTTTAATATTAATTATTTGATCAATTTGTGTATCTTTCCCAATTTAAACTCAAAAATAGCCGTTGGTAGCCCTAAAATTTTGATTTCCATGGCAAGAACAATATTGTTGCTCTCTTTTTGACGAATTCATCATCTTTCTCAAGAAGATAAGGTAGAAATTCTTCTTTTCTTTTTTAATTTCCAATAGAAACGTTAATTTAAAGTTTTTTTATAGTTGAATTTCTTCTCAGTTTTGTGATTAGTTTTTGATTGAAAATGTCAAATGCACTGTTGAATTGTATTTGTAATGATGATAATAATCTGATGTTGTGAGTGAAACTGCGATGCAAACATGATGACTTACTATCAGTGCAAACTTCATTGTCGGAGCATAACCAGCTCGAAGATTTTTGGTCTTGTCCACGCTATCGTGTATGTTTACTAATTCTTTTATGGAGATATTTTATTTATGTATTTTTCTTTAATTTGTATTTTGCTTATTTTAGGAGGATGCATGCAACTTCTTTAGGTGGAGGGATTGAGAAGTTGATATACGACCCAAGTACGTTATTCCGATATTAGCAAAGAAAATTAAGGAGTTGGAAGAAGTATTGACATCTTATGAAAGTCGTGTTGAAAGTAACCAAGTCATGATGAAGGAGAAAAAGAAGGACAAATGTTGTAACTAGAAGCTAATCGTCTTGATCATTATTGTGTGTTTTCTATATTTAAGTCTAACCAAGAATGTGAAGGATGGAAGTTGTAGGTGTGTGCAACCAAATTTTCCATAGACATGTTTAGTTACTTTCAAATTTTTGAAATTGTAGGTGTGTGTACCTAGAAGCTAATTGTCTTGATATTGCTACTTGTTGGTGTGTGTAACTTGAAGGATAGAATTTGTTGAATGTTCAAGTTATTGTTGTTCTTTGTTGTCGAAATTGTTATGATTTGAAAAATTAGTTAATGTATTTGGTTCTCTAATCTATATTATCGTGGCAACCATTTGAGAAACTTCACAAATATGTCAATTACAATTAAAAAGACAATAACAAAACTGACTAAAAGGAAGACGTCATAATCGAGTTTGATTCCAACCATTCATGTTTTTTTTGTTACACCCCATAGTGAGTTTGTTTCCAATACAAACAACTCAAATATGCATAGTCAAACTGGTATCAAAGCCAAGGTTTTATCTGAGTATGCTCTGTGGTTGCAGCACAGTCTGAACTTCCACATCAGAAAATATTTACTTTGATTTGAAATAACTATATTTTTTGGGAAAACAATGGAAGCCAATACAAGTAGAATGGTTACTTTGAATGGTGTTAATTATGCCATTTGGAAGGGGAAAATGGAAGATCTGCTTTATGTCAAGAATTTTTATAAACCAGTATTTACCACTGTAAAACCTGATAATATAACAGATGAAGAGTGGAATCTGTTTCATAGATAGGTTTGTGGATTCATTAGGCAATGGGTCGACGATAATGTGTTGAACCATATTTCTGGGGAAACACATGCTCGAACCCTATGGGAGCATCTTGAAAGTTTGTATGCTCGAAAGACTGGCAATAACAAAATGTTCTTAATAAAGAAGATGTTGAGTTTGAAGTATCATGATGGTTCTCCGATGACAGACCATCTGAATAATTTTCAGGGGATAATGAACCAATTATCTGCTATGGGCATCAAATTTGATGAAGAAATTCAAGGCTTGCTTCTACTTGGTTCCCTACCAGATTCATGGGAAACATTTAGAACGTCATTGTCAAATTTTGCTCCAGATGGTGTGATCTCTATGGATTCCGCCAAGAGTAGTGTCTTGAACGAAGAGATGAGAAGAAAAACTCAAATTTCCTCTTCGTCGGATGTCCTGATAACTGGCCCCAGGGGGAGGAATAAAACTCGTGGTTCTCAGCATAGAGAACAAAATAGGAGCAAATCCAAAGGCAGACTTAAGGATATTGAGTGCTATCATTGTGGCATGAAAGGGCACACAAAGAAGTTCTGCAGGAAGTTGAAGAGGGAGAACAATAAAGAGGAAACTAAACAAGATGGCAATGAAAATTGCCTAGCCACCGTTAACACCGAAGATCTTGTTACCATTCTTGATGCAAACATGATAAATATTGCTTGTGATGAGTCAAGCTGGGTTGTGGACACTGGTGCCGCATCTCATGTGACATCAAGGAAGGATTTTTTCTCTTCCTACACTCCTGGTGATTTTGGAACCTTGAGTATGGGTAATGAGACTGTTTCTAGGGTGGTTGGTATTGGTACAATTTGTTTGGAAACTAGTATTGGAACTAAACTAGTTTTGAACAATGTGAAACATGCTCCTAATGTTCGTCTGCACCTAATTTCTGTTGGTGTTTTAGATGATAAAGGATATGTTAGTACCAACGGTGATGGAAAATGGAAGCTCATTAAGGGTTCCTTGGTTGTGGCTCGTGGTAACAAACGTCATGGTCTATACTAGACTACGGCCTCTGCTTGTGTTGATATGGTGAATGGAGTTGAGAGCTATAGATCTTCAACATTATGGCAAAAGAGGCTTATCCAGCGAGAAAGAACTTAATGTTCTAGCCAAGAAGAAATTATTGTCAAATTTCCAAAGTGCTAAATTAGAAAAATGTGAGCACTACTTGGCTGGTAAACAAAATAGAGTTTCCTTTAAGTCCTACCCTCCTTCGAGAAAGACAGAGTTGCTTGAGTTAGTGCACTCTGATTTATGTGGTCCAATGAAGACAAAAACATTGGGTGGTGCACTTTACTTTGTCACTTTCATTGATGACTGCTCGAGAAAACTTTGGGTCTATGTCTTGAAGACTAAAGACCAAGTGTTAGGTGTCTTTAAGCAGTTTCAGGCTTCAGTTGAAAGAGAAACTAGAAAGAAATTGAAATGTATTCGTACTGATAATGGTGGTGTATATAGTGGACCATTTGACGAATACTGCAAGCATCAAGGTATTAGACACCAGAAGACTCCTCCTAAGACTCCCCAGCTTAATGGTTTGGTTGAGAGGATGAACAGGACCTTGATGGAAAGAGTTAGATGTTTGCTTTCTGAAGCAAAGTTGCCGAACTCACTTTGGGGTGAGGCTTTATTGACCGCCACACATGTTATTAATCTATCTCCTGTTGTTTCTTTGCAAAGTGATGTGCCAAATAGTGTTTGGTATGGAAAGGATATTTCCTATGACCATTTGAGAGTATTTGGTTGCAAAGCTTTTGTATTTGTGCCGAAAGATGAGAGGTCAAAATTAGATGCCAAGACAAGGCAATGCATCTTCATTGGATATGGCGTAGATGAATTTGGTTACAGGCTATATGATCCAATTGAAAAGAAACTTGTGAGAAGCCGTGATATTATTTTCATGGAGAATCAAACAATTGAAGATATTGACAAAGCGGAGAAGGTAGAATCTTCAAGTTTTGATGGTATAGTTCATCATGATGAAGTTCCTCACACAAGTGTGCATGATGTTGTTGGGTTTGATAATCATGGTGACACCCAGAATCATGTATCGAATCAACATGTTAATGTTGATAATAACAATGATATTGTTATTGATGATCCTGTTGCTCATGAAGTTGCGGACGAATCAAATATTCCGCTTCGGAGGTCCACAAGACAGCGGTTTCCTTCCTCCCGTTATTCACCCAATGAGTATGTGTTACTCACTGACGGGGGAGAACCTGAATGTTATGAGGAGGCCATGGAAGATGAGCACAAGAATCAATGGATTGAAGCCATGCAAGACGAGATGAAGTCTTTGCATGAGAACCACACTTATGAGTTGGTAAAATTTCCCAAGGGCATGAGAGCTTTGAAGAACAAGTGGGTGTTCAAAGTTAAAGTTGAAGAACACAACTTGAAGCCCAAGTACAAAGATAGATTGGTTGTTAAGGGATTCAGTCAAAGGAAAGGTATTGACTTTGACGAAATATTTTCTCCTGTTGTGAAAATGTCCTCTATTCGCACAGTTCTAGGTTTGGCTGCTAGTCTTAATTTAGAGATTGAGCAGATGGATGTGAAGACGGATTTCCTTCATGGTGACCTAGAAGAAGAGATTTATATGGAACAACCTAAGGGCTTCAAAGTAGATGGTAAAGAAAATTTTGTATGCAAACTCAAAAAGAGTCTCTATGGCCTAAAACAAGCTCCTAGACAGTGGTACAAAAAGTTTGAATATGTTATGGGGGAGCAAGGTTATAAGAAGACTTCTTCAGATCATTGCGTATTTGTACAAAAATTTTCTGACAATGATTTTATCATCCTTTTGTTGTATGTGGATGATATGTTGATTGTGGGCAAAAATACTTCCAAGATTGACGAGCTAAAGAAAGAGTTGTGTAAGTCTTTTTCTATGAAAGACTTGGGTCATGCCAAGCAAATTTTGGGCATGAGAATTACTCGTCTTAGAGATAAAAGGAAGATTTATTTGTCCCAGAAGAAGTACATTGAATGCGTACTGGAGAGCTTCAATATGAAGAATGCTAAGCCTGTTAGTATACCTCTTGCTGGTCATATGAAGTTGAGCAAGAAGATGTGTCCTACAGCTAGGGAGGAAAAAGAGAACATGGCCAAAGTTCCATATTCCTCCATTGTCGGAAGTCTAATGTATGCAATGGTGTGCACTAGACCTGATATTGCTCACTCAGTTGGTGTTGTCAGTAGATTTCTCGAAAATCTGGGAAAAGAGCATTGGGAAGCTGTGAAATGGATACTCAGGTATCTTAGAGGAAGCTCAGACGAATGCTTGTGTTTTTGAGCATCAAATCCAATCTTGAAAGGCTATACAGATTCTGATATGGTAGGTGACCTTGATAACAGAAAATCAACTACTGGATATTTGTTTACTTTTTCAGGGGGAGCTATATTATGGTAGTCAAAGTTGCAGAAGTGTGTTGCACTATCTACAACTAAAGCTGAGTATATTGCGGCTACTGAAGCCGGCAAGGAGATGATATGGCTAAAGCGATTTCTTCAAGATCTTGGTTTGAATCAGATGGAGTATATTGTCTGTTGTGACAGCCAGAGTGCAATAGACTTGAGCAAGAACTCCATGTACCATGCAAGAACAAAATACATTGACGTCAGATATCATTGGATTCGTGAGAAAGTGGAGAATGAATCATTTCACGTCAAAAAGATTCACACAAGTGAAAATCCTGCAGATATGTTGACCAAGATGATACCGAAAGACAAGTTCGAGTTATGCAAAGAACTTGTGGGTATGAGCTCTCTCTAAAGAAGTTGAAGATACCTTCTTCCAATAAATGGGACTGGAGGGGGAGATTTGTTGAATCCATCCCATTGTTTTAGTCAACTTTAGCTATTCAATTGGTACAAGCAATTGTTAAAAAGGAGTAGTAGTTGAGTTGAAAAGAAAAGATTTGGTAGTTGGCAAATTGGTAAGATTTGCTACCATTCTTGACTTTGCTATGTTTACATATGTCATTAGTGACATAGGCATGGTTTTATCCTTCTATAAATAGAGCATTCTTGCTCATTTGTAGAATACACCAACTTAGAGAGAAAAATCATTTTGAGAGCAAAGTGAAGTATTCCATAGACTATATAAGAAAATAGTCTGTGAAGAAAAATAGAGTGTGAGCGATATTTTAGTAAGACGGAAACCAAAAGAGTGTTGTTCCTTTTGAGTGTGTAGTAGTCACTTTGAGTATTGTATTCGTGACTACACAGTGTAAAATTTCTTACTGTAGTAATATCAATTTCTCCTCTTGGCCCGTGGTTTTTTCCCTTATTCAAAAGGGTTTCCACGTAAAATTCTTGGTGTCGTTATTTTCCCATTTTATTTCCATTATATTTACCATATATACTTTTTTGTTTGTCAAAATGAACAAGACAACATCAAATGCCCTACTTTCATGGAACAGAAGTTTTCCTACTTGAAGTTGTTTGGCCTTGGCTATTAGTAGCATTAGAAGAAGCTACAGACCTAGTTTTGATAACCTTTTCAGCACTCATTCTTTCTAGGTAGCTACAGGTAATAGTTGTCTTCCCCTTCCATTTGAATCCACGTACTGGTGTATAGCCAATATCACCAGTACTTCTTGCCTGAGAACATGGTTAAATTGATTGACTTGGATCAACTTGGTTTCTTGTAGGACATCTTCTTTTATTGCGTTCTTGTGTGCCACATTTTCTACAAGTCATTACAACACCTCTTTTGCTCAACTTTCCAGTTTTTCTATTTTCATCTGCTTCCTTTCTTCTAACCTTACCTGGTCTTCCAGGCAACTTTTTGATCTTTGGTGGCTTTACGATTGGATTATTTGAGGTTGGCCATATTTTCATGTAATTCATTGGCTGATCAAAATGGGCATACGTGCTGAGGTAGGTTTCCTTGCTATAAAAGTTAGCCACATAATAGATTGGTTCCAAGTTTTTGTAATGAAGGACAGCAACACCATGAGGACAAGGAATTCCCCTGAGCTTCCAGGATCTGCAACTACACCTTCTATTAACAATGTCCACAGTGTGTAAATCCATGGTGTTTGATCTCAAAACCTCTTTCTCCATTTCAAGTCAAGTTACATTGCATAGACTTTTGAATGTTTTCTTGAAAAATCTTCAAAGACATAAGAGATATATCAGTTATCCAAGTGTTTGAGAACTCTCTCAAATCACCAATTCTTTTCATTATCTTCACCCTTATCTCCTCAAGCATTGTAATGATGGTTTTATACCTTAGAGACACTATCCAAGCATTAAAGCTTTCTGCCATATTGTTGTCCACAACATCACATTTGCTATATTGTTCAAAATACTTCTTGCACCATGTATTCAAACTGTACGATAAAAGATTATCCAAACCTTGTTGTCCTAATTTCCTCAATGTCTCTATATTGTCCTTCATCTCAGTTTCAAATGTGGATTTAGCAATCCTCCAAAACACTCTTATTCTTTCAACTCTTTTCCAATTTTTTGACCAATTTGAAAGAACCTTGCACATTTTCTATGTTCAACAAGTGGCAATAAAGTATCCACAATAATATCTAGTCCCTAACAGACTAACATAACAGAAAAAGAATAAATTAAAGTGCAAAACTCAACAATAATAAAATAGTAAGATGGATATCAGTAATTACCTTTTGCATATCACTAATGATGGATAGTTGATGCCCTTCTCCAAGTTCAAGATCATTCTTCACTAGTTCAAGAAACCATGTCCAGGTATACTGATTCTCAACCTCAACAACTGCCCAAGAAATAGGGAGCATTTGGTTGTTTCCATCTCTACAAACTGCCACTAACAACTGGCCTTTACACACATCTTTGAGAAAACACCCATCAAAACCAATCAACCTCCTAGCACCTCCAAAAAATGCTTTCTTTAAATCATTGAAGCAAACATAAAATCCTTCAAAAAATTTCTGCCCAGTTTCAGAATCTTCTCCAACCTTCACTACACAAGTACTACCTGAATTACTCCTTAATATTTCATCTCTATAATAAAAAAATCCTACCATACTACACAATGTGATCACCCATGATCTCTTATAACACTCTAGTCCTAGCTCTCTCGTTGTTGTCCTACCAACATTAATATCCAACTCCTTTCTAATAATGTCCTTCAACAAGACATTGCTGATGTTTGGCTGTTGAGATATTCTTTCTTTGTATTTGGTGGCCAAAAACTTTGAGTTGCACAGGTAGTTATGAGTTGATGTCAAACATTTACGGATAGGGTTGCATGTTTTAACAATGAAATCTCCACTAGTTCTATCCTTACTTCCACACAACAACCAAGGACAACTCTCTTTACAACATCTCACTCTAACTCTGTCAGGCTCATTTACATAATTTTCAATTTGAACATGTTCTTGTATTGCAAATCTTGTCATTGCCACTCTATATTCTTCAACAGTTCCAAAAACAAGTCCAAATTCCCAAACTATCTTTTCAGCAATAATATCAAACACAACTCTATTTGGGGTTTTCGTCCTCCTAACATGTTTATGCACTACTTGATCAACCTCTTCACCATCTATTTTAAAGCTAGGAACTTCATCACTTAGATAATAAGGTTCATCACCTCCTGGCTTACCAACTAAGCTTTCCCTAATACCATTATTTGTCTTATCATACCCTATATCTGGACCTTTCTCATTAACATTAATCTGATCTGAAGTAGTTCCCCTACTTCTCCTTTGTGACCTTTTGAAATGCCTCTTGGTTGCCCTTATATCTACATACTCTTGATGAACATCACTGCCATCATCAATATCTTCACTAGTATCACCTTCAGATCCTGATTCATCTTCCGCTGCATCATCAGCTGGATCATTATCTATTATAGGATAATCAGATGAAGGAGGAGGCACAATAGAAGGAGATAGTGGAGGCACAGTAGAAGACTGAGCTTCAAATGGTGTGCTGGAAGTTTCAAAAGGACCAGTTGTAGGGATAGAAGGAAAACTAGAAGTAGGAGGCTGATTATTAGGGTTAGAAGTCTCATTAAAAGATTCCTCACCTACCCCACTTTCAGTCACATGGGGAACAAACTTCAATTCAAGTGGGGCCTAATTAGCTTCACTAACCCCATGAAAAACATACAGCTCCACTGTATCCCCATCATTTATCATATTGAGAAGGTCAAATATAACCTTATCATTATCAAAAAGGACCAATAACCCATCCATTTGATGAATAAATCACAATCTATTGTATATCCTAGTTCCTTTATGTAGTCCCTCAACTCAAAATAAGATATCCTATCAACATCTACATCTAGGAATTCTGTCACATGCCCCCCAATATATTTAGGTGGTGGACCAAATTCTATTCCCCCCCCAATGATACCATATTAAAGTTATCAAAGTAAAAGTCATCCTGAAAAAGCATGTAACAACAACAAACACAATTCAAACACACATTTCAATAACTAACTCTAACAAGTTGTACACAACAAACATAATCACTAACAAACAACAACAACAGAAACACTAACTAACAAAAGTAGAAAAAAGCACTAACATTTGGCTCTAACAGTACTAATAGAAAAAAACACTAACAATAGCAGTAGATAATGTACAAATTGAATTCTACAAATGTATAAGAGAAAAATAATAAGATTCGAACTAAGTGGATAACATCTAATCCTAACCTAAAACACAATCACAAAATCCTAATCACTAACAGTCGCACTAAGTCAATAACACAATACACTAAACTAACTAAGTCGATTACCCAACATATTCAAAAATATCCTAATAATGGAAATTGTAGGAGGTCGATTCTAACACTTCTACAGTATAATAATCCATAAAATCAGTATAATAAAAAAAAGTGAAGATTTTAGAACCCGAACCTGTTAGACCTTCAATCTCCAAAAATCTTCACAAATACACATCAACAGCGATAAAAAATGAGATTGTCAAGAAGAACACTATCGTCAATAGAAACACTATGTATTTCGTTTTATTTTAGGGAAAACTTGAGAAATGAAATGAAAAGGAAGGAGTTCACGAATTTTCTTAAAAAAAAGGGTCAGGTCGGGTTACCTAGAGAGTGAGCAACACGCGCACTACATAGACTTTGGAATGGGTAAAAATGGCCAATTACAACGATATATAGTTAAATAGTGGGTGATAGGACACTTCAAAGTTTAGGTATATTTATGCAAATATGGGACAACTTCCATGGTGTCTTTATGTCTTTTCTCTTAACTATGGACGATAACTATCTTTGATTCATGTGCATATGCAATCGAGAAGTCAAATATGAGAGCTAACAAAAAAACATCATTTACTATGTTATAACTTATGAAATAAAAATTAATATATAAAAGTAGTCCTAAAAGATAATTAGTAGTTGTTCTCTTCACATGTTTATATGACATCTAAACAGTTTAATGTAGAATACACGTGCAAAGCTCATCTGGTTAGATGACAAGAAAAGTACACAATAAACATAGGTTATATTAGTGAGAAATGAATAATTACATGATTCAACCTCATGTAAATCTGCAATATTATTTTGTGTTAATCTATTTATTCAAATATTCACTTAAATAAGCAATATTATTTACTATAACATATAATTTATGAATTGGAAATCACCAAAAAAATAGTATTATTATAAGTGGAAGATTTCAAATTCAAAGTTGAATTATGAAAATATCTTTAACTTTGCTATTCTACACTACCTTGTAATTTACTGATTTTCACTTTTCGCCTAAGTGTGGAACAACTTGTCTAACATGTTACAACAAAGCAGTAAGGACAATAAGTAAAAAAACAATATTTTATGTGAAAAACTCGGCTCAAAAAGTGTAAAAATCACGACCTGTACCCCTACAAGATTTAACTCCCACTTCACTAAATCAACTACGAGCCTCTACAAAAGATAGATTACAAACTTTGCAACCTACCTTAACTTCAAATCATAGATTTGGATTACAACTTTTGTAATCCCAGAAACGAATTCTAATTCCTAAACCTTCAACACACACCTCTCAAGGTATGTGTTCCCAACTCTTTGACTTATCACAACCTGAAGAAAACACTCCTAGTTTGGTTTATAACTCACTAAGATTACATCAAGACTCAATCATAAAGAAAAACTCCAAACACATAAATACTATAAAAGGATCAGGTTCTTCGATCCGTTCCTTCTATTTTTTCCTTCAGTTCGTTGGTAGCACTTGCGAAGTCAATTTATCAATTGATCTTTTTTCTCTATAATGCACAAGTATTCTGGACGACTTCAGCTCTATGTAAGCACAACTCTTCATAGAGTTATTGTTTACTTCAAAATCCTTATTGACTTGAACTCTCTTGACTTAGAATTCTACTTCAAGTAAGACTGCTTCCTCAATTCAAACTCCTAGGTTCTTTGGACTTCTTCTTTAAATCAAACTCATTGATTCTTTAGTTAATCAGATGTTTATTTCCAGTGGTTTTTCTCATGAAATTAACATTGTCCATTTTTTTTATTTCTGCGCTCTTGTGTTGATTTAGTCTAAAAGATTTCTCAAATTCAACTACTTGTGATAGTGCACCTTTGGTTCATGTTGACTGAAGTGTTTCATCTTTCTTTGTCAATAATCAAAACTGCATGAATCCCAACACATTTATCTTTTAATTAATATTACAATCAATAATGACAATTAAACTAGATAAATGTGTGGCTAGATGTTACAACTTATGATTTTCTACTTCTTAATGACTTCAATTGTTAATTTTTTATTATTTTCTTTTCTTTTTTTATCCTATAATTTACTAAACATTATATATATATATATATATATATATATATATATATATATATATCTTTGTGTGTGTGTGTATATATATATATATATATTTGCTTTCAATTAAGTATCTCTTACAAATTAATATGTTACAAAATATGATATTCTAAAGGAACTATTCTTATAATTAATGAGTCTCTCGTATTGATTTATGAATATGAAATAATTGAATTTCATCAAATGTTTTTAATTAGAGGCAAAAGAATTTAACATTTTACGAATACTATATATAACTTTTCAAGTAGTTTTCATCACAAATTAAATTAGCTTGTCATAATCTGAATAGATTTAGTGACCACCTCAAGTTCAAAAAAAAAATATTTGTTCTAGTACCCTCCTTATCGGATATGAATTAATTTAATATTTTACGTTGTTAATAAAAATCATACTTTTAATGACAAAGCAAAAGTCAAAACAAGGACAAAGAAGTCCCTTCCACTCCTCTAGAGGATGAGGAAGTGATGGGCACGACGATGCTTGTTCAAGATAAGATGACGACTGGCTGACTTACCGGATGATATATTTTATTACAAAATTGTTAATCTTCATTACAGTGACAAATTTGTCATTAATCTATTTACTTAAAGACGAAATACTTTTGCATATAAAAGGTAGTCACTAATGACGAAATTTCTTTTGTTATACTACGAAATATATAAAATTTTAGAGACAATTGGCATAGTCACTAATTGAACTAAATAATCAGTGACCAAATAGTTTTATCGGTGTTAATAAGGTTTTGAGTGACAAAATTACGGTATCAACTATAAGAAAATACACATTTTATGACAATCAAATTCGTCACAAATGATATGCATTTTGTGACGATTTTTTTGTTTTGTAGTTAATGGAGTTTCTTTCATGAAGAAACAATAAATCGTCTTTATATACATTTAGTGACCCACCTTTAGTGACGATTGACTAATGAAATTCTCACACAAAATTTTTTTCTTACGAAATATGCTTTATAAATGAAGAAATATTTGTTCCTTATAATAAAATTTGTTGTAGTGAAGTGAAGTTCTTCAAATAAGTGAAAGTTGTGTTCTTAAATATATTATTCACTACATCCTTTCATCACCACATATAAATACTAGTGGTTAGAGTTTTATGTGTACTCAAATAGAGTGTGTGATCATGAAAGGAGTAAGAAAAATGTGTACTTATTTGAGTGTAAAGTGTCGTTAAAGGCGGATATGAGATTTTAAGTTTTTACAGTTTTTGTACTACAATAATTTTTCCTTTCTTGGGTTTCAGTATATTATTTATCCTTATTAACTTAGTTTCATAATGTAAATGCCGAATTCAGGCCATAATTATTTGGTTCTACCAAAGTTGCAACTCTGTTATAACTTGAAGTGTGCTTATGTTGGCTCCAGTATGGTCACTAAAAAAACTCTACGACTTCATTAGTCATTTATGATAATCTTGTTTAAAAATTTTACGTGATATTAACTTGTTATTTTTTACGTAATTGATGGGTCTTACTAATAATTGTGTTATGGCTTGCCCTCCCCCCGTCTACAAGAACACAATCTTTATTTGAGTACACATATATTCAAATTAATACCTGTATTTATAAGTGTCTACAAGCACACACTCTTTATTTGAGTACACCTTCAACTTATTTGTAGATTGTTCGAATATGTATGGTAGAGCTCTTATTCGAGAGTTGTTCACTCGATTATCCATTAGAATTGGATCTTCTAGATTCATTTTTTAAATAATTTATATATTAATTAGGTTAGTAATGACTTTTTAATACTTCCGTCAGCACCATATTGAAATATTTTATATATCCATTTTGAGTTGTTCTGGTATTCTTGGACTTCTTCATACAACACGATTCAAGTTTCAGAGTCTCTAGTTTTCCATGTGTTGGGATATTGCCCATTTTCCATCCAAAGGACCATGACCTAATCCTACTTAGAAAATGATTGAAATTATTCTCTTTATTTGGTTTCCGATTCTATTAGGAAAATAATTGAAATTGTAATCCTATTTGTAATTGGTTTTTACTTTGTAAGGAAAAACACAACTCTATAAATAGAGAATGGTCTTGAGAGAAGAATTAATTTCTCATTCATATTGTCTTTTAAAGAAATAAGAACATAAGAGAGGTTTTCTTTAGAGAGGTTTCAACAAGAGAAAAGAGAAAAAGAACAGGGTACTTTTGCTGCAGTCTTTTTCTCCAACCAGCAACGTTCAGGTCGTGTTTCCCGATTAACTAACCATTGGATCGGGCTAAAATTTGTACGGTGGAGATCGGATTTAGAGGTCAGAGAGATCCTGTTTTAGGTCCTGAATAGAAGCTGGGTTTGGGTGGTGTTTCTTTCTATTTATCTTTTGTTGGTGTAACTATTGTTTGTTCTCTTTGTTCATTTGTTGTGTAGCCATTAGAAGAACATTTATTACCCTCTTATTGGTATAGTGAAGCAATTTTGATCTTGTCAATCTCGTGGTGGTTACCTTTAGTTTGAAGGGTTTTTCCACGTTAAACTTGGTGTTCTTTATTGTTAGATTTTTGTTTTCATTTTTTGTCACAACAACATAATCTACCCTTTTGGCCTGAATTTCTGATAAAATAATTTTGTCCACCAACTTCACTTAATCTTAAACAACTTGCTTCTCCTCTCCATAATATTCTTTGCAAAATTTATGTGTTAACACAGAGAACCCGTCTGAAACAATTTCTCCAACAAAATCTTCATTACTGTCAAAAAGGTTGCGGCTAAAACTACACCTGTCAAGATGATCACCTTCTAACCTGGTTCAATCATCATTTATCGAACCACTAAAGCTCACTCCATCATTGAATGTACCTCTGATACCACTTGTTAGGATCAATAATAAGCAGGAGTAATGCGGAAGCTAGAAAAGCAAACCTCAAAGACCACGAGTAAGAAGACAATGAGAAATATACCAAAAGACACGAAAATTTAACGTGGTTCGGTCAATCGACCTACGTCCACAAGGAAGATGAGCGATCCACTATAAATATGAGAGTACAAAATACAGAGAGAAACAACATCAACCAATTTACTCGAAATACATGGGAGGTTCACACAAGTAATAGCGTATCAAGCTTGTGACCCATAAATTCCCCCCCCCCAACCAAAACTCTCAAAGCCCTTAAGAATACATTGTGAATGCTGATTAAGTTAGAAGAAACATGTCTCTATTTATAGAATCCTAAACCTTTTCCTACCTGAAAAAAAATAGTCAATCCAAAACCTTTTCGTAAAAGGAAAACCTATTTATAATAAGAAATAAGAGCAAATAAAACCCAATACCATGCACCAGAGGTACTTCCATTTGAAATACCTCTGGTGCAGGTGATTTTGGTTTTCCTCTTGCCTGTTTGATAATTTTTCTATCATGTTCCCTATTCTTTTTCATTAATTAAGTTGTTCTTGCAATTTTTGCTCAAGTTCTTTTGAGTATGGTAGGAAATTTTTTGAAAAACCATGTTTAATGCTTCTTACTATACCATAGTTCATTAAACATATGTTCAATTGATGATTGGGTCACAACAATTTATCCTTTTTTTTGTTCATTGTAACAAATAAATATGCAAGAAATAGTTTTTTTATTAAATTTGCTAAAGGGATAATCTTGCATGATGTCACGACCCAAATCGGGCCGCGACTGGCACCCACACTTACCCTCCTATGTGAGCGAACCAACCAATCTCAACCTTAACATTTCAATATAATATCAACAGAAAGTAATGCGGAAGACTTAAACTCATTAATAAAAACCAATTCAATAACTTCTAAAAACTCAACAACTATTATTATCCCCAAAATCTGGAAGTCATCATCACAAGAACATCTACTTCAAATTACTAAAGCTAAGAGTATCTAAGAAACTAAACATAAATAATAGCTAGTCTATGCCAGAACTTCAAGGCATCAAGACATGAAGAAGAAGATCCAGTCCAAGCTAGAAGCTTTAGCTCACCCTGAAATCTGGTGTGCCGAAGACTGGCTAGAGTTACGGTTGAGTTGAGGATGACGGTGCGTTTGCTGCACTCCACAATGAACAAAAAGAAAACATACAAGTAGGGGTCAGTACAAAACACAGGTACTGAGTAGATATCATCGGCCAACTCAAAATAGAAAACAGTATATATCAGATAATATCATAAAATCCACTACAATACTCAACATGCGGCATTTACAATTACCATAACCCTTGGTCACAACACCAAGCTCATCAATGAGGACTCACGCCTCCCCATCAAACTCATTTGGGAATTAAGTTCATTAAATTGAGTATATTAACATATTTTAAGATTCATTCTCTTTACTAATCCTGGTGTCGGAACGTGACATCCGATCCTCATATACTATCCTAGTACCGGAACGTGGCACCCGATCCATATTCTATCCTGGTGTTGGAACGTGACACTCCGATCCTCATATACTATCCTTGTACCGGAACGTGGCACCCGATCCATATTGTATCCTGGTGTCGGAACGTGATACTCCGATCCTCATATACTATCCTGGTACCAGAACGTGGCACTCGATCCCCTAATCTCACTACTTTCGTTCATCAAGCCTTCTTTTATACCAAGGCATCATCATTAACAAAGTAGATTAGGGTTTCTTTTTCAAGATTTAGGATTCAATAGCTTCATCATGCTTATTTTATCACAATTATATAATCATAACATGCAAACACATAATTAAGCATATAGAAGGGTTTACAACAGTACCCAATACATATCATTCGCTATTAAGAGTTTACTACGAATAGTATAAAAACCATAACCTACCTCCACCGAAGATTAGTGATCAAGCAAGCAAATTCCCCAAAGCTTTGTGTTTTCCTCCTCTCGTTCAATCCTCTCTCTCTCTCTTTGTTCTTTCTATTTTTCTTATTCAAACCCTCTTTCTTTTACCCTAATTAACATATAATTAAGTATAAAAGATGAAAAAATAACCCACTAATTAATTTAAGGTTATCTCCTTTAACCCTCAAGAAATTGGATTATTAATATTCACCCACTAAATTTATAATTATAGCAAGAATAGTCCAAAACGCCCCCTTAAAACATTTAGAGAAATCCGACTCAGCCTGGGATTACGCAGCCTGTGACGGCCCATCGTACCTACGACGGTCCGTCCTTCGGCTCCTTCACAGAGTTTAGAGACTCAATTCCCTTAAAGAGTCTGTGACGGTCCGTCATGCCTGTGACGGTCCGTCCTGCCATTGCGTTACGAAGTTCAGAGAGTCGATTTCAGTACCCATTTTTCAGAATTTCTAAGTGTTTTGAAACGAGACCCCCTCGACGGTCCGTCGTGCCTATGACGGTCCGTCGTGGGATCCGTCGTCTCAACCAGTTTTGCAGAAATAACATCTGTTGCTCAAAACGACTAAACAGGTCGTTACAATAGATACCAATTTACCCATCGTTCGTCCTCAAACGATCATAAGAAGAAAAACAAGGGCGAAAAGAAGTACCTGAATCTGTAAACAAGTGTGGGTATCTTTCTTGCATATCAACCTCTTTCTCCCAAGTGGCTTCTTCAATGGGTCGATTCTTCCATTGAATTTTGATGGATGCAATCTCCCTTAACCTCAGGTTGCGAACTTCTCTATCTAAAATGGCAACAGGCTCCTCCTCATAAGACAAATTTTCATCAAGAAGAACTGAATCCCAACGAATGATGTAGTTTCCATCCCCATGGTATCTTTTCAACATAGACACATGAAATACCGGATGCACTCCGGACAGCCCTGGAGGCAAGGCTAACTCATAATCGACCTCCCTATTCGCTTAAGTACTTCAAAGGGACCAATATACCTTGGGCTTAATTTACCCCTTTTACCAAAACACATCACCCCTTTCATGGGTGAAACCTTCAGCAAGACTTGTTCACCCTCCATGAACTCCAAGTCTCTAACCTTTCGATCTGCATATTCCTTTTGCGTACTTTGCGCCGCTAAAAGCTTTTCTTGAATAGATTTTACTTTCTCTAATGAATCCCTCAAAAGATCAGTACCCCAAGGTCTAACCTCAAATGCATCAAACCAACCAATGGGAGACCTACATCTCCTCCCATACAATGCTTCGAATGGAGCCATATCAATACTTGAGTGATAGCTATTATTGTATGAAAACTCCGCTAAGGGTAAGAAGTTATCCCAATGACCACCAAATTTTATCACACATGCACGAAGCATATCCTCCAACACTTGAATCGTTCGCTCAGACTGACCATCGGTCTGAGGGTGAAATGTAGTACTAAGGTCCAACCTAGTACCTAATTCAGCATGCAATGTTCTCCAAAACTTAGAAGTAAACTGCGTACCTCTATCTGATATGATGGAGAGTGGAACTCCATGCAATCGAACGATTTCTAAGATATAGATTTTGGCTAACTTCTCTGCATTGTAGGTCACCTTGACTAAAATGAAGTGAGCAGACTTAGTTAACCTATCAATGATTACCCAAATAGAGTCAAACTTCCCCAATGTCTTTGGAAGACCAACCATGAAGTCCATTGCAACTCTCTCCCACTTCCATTCAAGAATGGACATTCTTTGAAGTGTTTCTCCGGGCCTCTGGTGTTCATGCTTTACTTGTTGACAATTTGGACATTTGGCAACAAAATCAACAATGTCGCGCTTCATTCTACTCCACCAAAAATGTTGCTTTAGGTCACGGTACATCTTTGTTGCACCAGGATGTATAGAATATCCGGAACTATGGGCCTCTGTAAGAATAGTGTGGATCAAATCATCAACACGGGGCACACATACCCTTCCCTTAATCCTCAAAACACCTTCCTCATCCATTATTGCTTCTTTAGCCTCTCCTCGCAACACCATATCCCGAATTCGGCTTAGTTTCTCATCATCAAACTGTTTTCCCTTGATCTTGTCAAGAAAAGAAGATCTCGCCTCCACACAAGCCAACAATCCTCCCTTGTCATTTACTTCTAACCTTATAAAGTCGTTCGCCAGAGTCTGAACCTCTCTAGTCAATGGGCGTCTAGAAACTTTTAAGTGAGCTAGGCTTCCCATGCTTCCTTCCTTTTTACTAAAGGCGTCTGCCACAACATTAGCCTTTCCTGGATGATACAAGATGGTAACATCATAATCCTTCAGTAGTTCCATCCACCTCCTCTGTCTCAAGTTCAAATCCCTCTGAGTAAAGACATACTATAGGCTACGATGATCTGTGTATACTTCACACTAAACTCCATATAGATAGTGTCTCCATTGCTTTAAGGCGAACACTACCGCAGCCAATTCCAAATCATGGGTCGGATAATTACGTTCGTGCACCTTTAATTGCCTTGAAGCATAAGCAATTATGTTCTTCTCTTACATTAGCACTGCACCCAAACCCGAATAGGATGCATCACAATAGACAATGAAATTTTTACCTTCCACTGGCAAAGTAAGGATTAATGCGGTAGTCAACAAAGTCTTGAGCTTCTGAAAGCTTTCTTCACACTCGTCCGACCATACAAATGGAACATTCTGCTTAGTCAGGTTCGTCAATTAGAAAGCAATGGAAGAGAATCCCTTGACAAATCGACGGTAGTAGCTAGATAAACCAACAAAGCTCCTTATTTCTGACACATTAGTAGGTCTTACCCAATTCTTCACTGTCTCAATCTTAGAAGGATCCACCATCACCCCATCCTTAGAAACCACATGCCCCAAGAAGGACACTGCATCTAGACAAAACTCACACTTGGAGAATTTGGCATAAAGCTTTTTCTCCCTCAACATTTCCAATACAATTCTCAAGTGCTCCTCATGTTCCTTCTTGCTCTTTGAGTATACCAATATATCATCAATAAATACGATCACAAAGAGATCCAGATATGGCTTAAAAATCCCGTTCATCAAGCTCATGAAAGCAGCAAGGGCATTCCTAAGACCAAAAGACATCACTACAAATTCGTAATGCCCATACCTGGTCTGAAAAGCAGTCTTTGGCACATCCGTTGCCCGTATTTTCAATTGATGATAACCGGATCTCAAGTCAATCTTAGAGAAGACACAAGCACCTTGTAACTGATCGAACAAGTCATCAATGCGAGGAATGGGATATTTGTTCTTAATAGTTACCTTGTTCAACTGTCGGTAGTCTATGCACATCCGAAAACTCCCATTTTTCTTCTTCACAAATAACACCGGAGCACCCCAAGGAGATGTACTTGGTCTAATGAAGCCGTTGCTCAACAACTCTTGAAGTTGGGCCTTTAACTCTCTTAACTCCGCGGGAGCCATTCTATAAGGGGGTATAGAAATGGGGCGAGTACCCGGTTCAAGATCAATGCAGAAGTCAATATCTCTATCCGGTGGCATACCAGGAAGGTCTGAAGGAAACACATCTAAAAACTCGCGAACTATCGAAACTGACTCAATTGGAGGTACTTGGGTAGTATCATCCCTGAGATGTGCCAAGAACGCTAAACAACCCTTACTAACCATTTTCTTAGCACGAAGAAAGGAGATGATACGAACCGGATTGGAAGTGTAGTCGCCCTCCCACACTAACGGATCTGTCCCAGGCTTGGCTAACGTCACTGTTTTAGCATTACAATCCAAGATCGCAAAATTCGAAGAAAGCCAAGTCATACCAAGAATTACATCAAAATCAACCATTTCTAAGATAACCAAGTCTACATAAGTATTGTTTCCCACAAAATTCACCAAACAAGACCTATATATCCTTTCAACTATTACAGACTCACCCACCGGAGTAGACACACGAATAGGTATGTCAAGCAATTGACAATGTAAATTAAGACCATTAGCAAATGAGGAAGATACATATGAAAATGTGGAGCCAGGGTCAAATAATACAGAAGCCATACAATCACAAACCAAAAGATTACCTGTGATAACAGCATCTGATCTCTCCGCTTCTGACTGCCCAGGGAAAGCGTAACAATGGGCCCTATCACCTGTCTGCCCGTTGCCTCTACTAGGCTGCGCTGCAGTAGTTCCCATTTGTCCGTCACCCCGACCGTTTTGGTGACCACCATTACCTCGGCCACCATGCCCTCCAGAATGACGACCTCTTCCATGACCACCTCTACCTTTGACTATTTAAGGTCTGTAACTCTATTTTGGACAATACCTCTTAATGTGTCCAGTCTCCCCACATCCATAACACTCTCTGGATTCAAGCATAGGTCTCTGTGAAAATGACGAAGTCTGGGGATAACCTCCAAACTCAGAGAAGTGTTGACCAGTCTGCGGTGGACCCCCAACTACGGTCTGTAGTGAAGACTGAATTGGTCGGACTGAGTAACCTCCTGAACCCTGTCCTCTAGAGTAAGAACCATTAAACTCACCTCCCTTTCGAAACCTTTTTGATGTCGATGCCATGGTGAAGTCATCTGGCTTCACTCATTCCACCTCTATCACGAAGTCCACCACTTCTTGAAAGGATTTTGCCGTAGCCGCTACCTGTAAGGCTGAAATCTGCAATTCTGACCTCAACCCCTTCACAAAACGGCAATCCGCTCTTGTGGACTGAAACAAAGTTGGGTGGCATACCTGGATAATGCACGAAACTTAGCCTCATATGCAGTGACCGATATCCTACCTTGCTCTAGGCTCAAGAACTCATCTCTTTTCCTATCCCTCAAAGTTTGGGGGATATACTTCTCCATAAACAAGCTAGAGAATAATGCCCAAGTCATAGGTGGTGCCTCTGTTGGTTGACACTCAACATGTGACCGCCACCACATTTTGGCGTTCCCTTGAAACTGATAAGTCACAAACTCAATACCAAACCATTCTACTATGCCCATCTTGTGTAGTAGCTCATGACAGTCAACCAGAAAATCGTAGGCATCCTAAGATTCAACACCCTTGAAGACTGGAGGTTTCAATTTCAAGAACTTACTGAAAAGTTCATGCTGATCATTTGTCATTATCGGCCATGTAGTCAGACGAGGAAACATGCCTATTTCTAATGGAACATCCATGCGGGGAGCCGCAACAGTTGTCTGTTGTACTTGTGGAACCTGAGGTGTTGGTGCAGAAAACACTGGAGGTGTCTGGCCCTGATCAGATAACCCGCTAAGATAAGCAAGAACCTGATTGATCATCTCTGGGGTAGGTTGGGATGGCAATCCCTCATTCTGTACTTGTTCATTCTCCCTTTCCTCACCCTCTCTTACTACTTCCTCAGTCGGTGGAGGAGTCACCGCCCTAGTATCAGATGGGCTAGGTGCTTGTCCTCTTCCTCTAGAGGACGTCCTCCCACGACCTCTTCCACGGCCTCTTGCCGCTACTCTTCCTCGAGCTACAGCCCCAGTGGCTGGTTCAGACGCACCCTGTCCCGCCGGTGCTGGTGTTGGCGCGGTTGTTGCTCTAGTTCTAACCATCTGCGAAATAGAGTGAAGATGGTCAGATACCAATTTGTATCACCTAGATACCCATTGGACCCAAGTAATAGCACGAAAGAAAGAAAGAATGGAATTTTCCTACGGTCTTATAGCCTCTCAAAAAAAAGTAAAGGCGTCCCCCTACCGTTCCTTAAGACTTTACTAGATTCGTTCTTGTGTGATAAGACCAACGAACCTAATGCTCTGATACCAAGTTTGTCACGACCCAAATCGGGCCGCGACTGGCACCCACACTTATCCTCCTATGTGAGCGAACCAACCAATCTCAACCTTAACATTTCAATATAATATCAACAGAAAGAAATGCGGAAGACTTAAACTCATTAATAAAAACTTATTCAATAACTTCTAAAAACTCAACAACTATTATTATCCCCAAAATCTGGAAGTCATCATCACAAGAACATCTACTTCAAATTACTAAAGCTAAGAGTATCTAAGAAACTAAACATAAATAATAGCTAGTCTATGCCAGAACTTCAAGGCATCAAGACATGAAGAAGAAGAAGATCCAGTCCAAGCTAGAAGCTTTAGCTCACCCTGAAATCTGGTGTGACGAAGACTGGCTAGAGTTGCGGTTGAGTTGAGGATGACGGTACGTTTGCTGCACTCCACAATGAACAAAAAGAAAACAGACAAGTAGGGGTCAGTACAAAACACAGGTACTGAGTAGATATCATCGGCCAACTCAAAATAGAAAACAGTATATATCAGATAATATCATAAAATACACTACAATACTCAACATGCAGCATTTAGAATTACCATAACCCTTGGTCACAACACCAAGCTCATCAATGAGGACTCACGCCTCCCCATCATACTCATTTGGGAATTAAGTTCATTAAATTGAGTATATTAACATATTTCAAGATTCATTCTCTTTACTAATCCTGGTGTCGGAACGTGACACTCCGATCCTCATATACTATCCTGGTACCGGAACGTGGCACCCGATCAATATTCTATCCTGGTGTCGGACGTGACACTTCGATCCTCATATACTATCCTGGTACCGGAACGTGGCACCCGATCCATATTCTATCCTGGTGTCGGAACGTGACACTCCGATCCTCATATACTATCCTGGTACCAGAACGTGGCACCCGATCCTCTTCTCATTCGATCCTCGCTCTCTCTTTGTTCTTTCTATTTTTCTTATTCAAACCCTCTTTCTTTTACCCTAATTAACATATAATTAAGTATAAAAGATGACAAAATAACCCACTAATTAATTTAAGGTTATCTCCTTAAACCCTCAAGAAATTGTATTATTAATATTCACCCACTAAATTTATAATTATAGCAAGAATAGTCAAAAACTCCCCCTTAAAACATTTAAAGAAATCCGACTCAGCATGGGATTACGCAACCTGTGACGGCCCGTCATGCCTGCGACGGTCCGTCCTGCTGCTCCGTCCAAATGTATATCATGATCTAGCAATTGGTAATTCAGTTGTTATATTTTCTAATTGTCACAATGAGGTACGACGAAAAAACAAAAGAACTGGTTATCCTAATGTTCAAAGAAGAGTTGATGGATGGATGAAAATAGAAATGGGGATGTTTTTTAATGATGTAGGGGAAGAAAGAGATGTTGAAGCGCGACCACCGGAGATTAGGCATCTCTTTGGGAATGGCGACCTCTTAATATTAGAGACATTTTATCCATATGATTGTCAATAATTTTTTTCAAGATCAGGCTCTCGTAATATTTTTTTCCTTCGAAGAATTCACTTTATTACATCTACCTTTGTGACTCTCTAATTCTTCTTTATCGAGGAAAATTGGTATTAATTCTTTTTACTTTCTCCTTCCTTTTTGTGTTTATCTTTTTCAAAAAAGCTAAAAATATAAGGGACATGATAGAAAATGTAAAGGCTTCCCTTATATTTTAAACTTTTTTTTGTCATCCTTTATTTTTTATGATTTGAAAATAGTATTGAAATATAAACTTTAATGAGAATGACTAATTACTCCCTGCATAACGTAAAGTATTCTTCTTATTTTGGTCAAAGACTATACACTAAAAAGGCTTCTCATGGTTAATTAAATGAAAAAAATATTATTTATAGGTTAAATAATAAAGTTGTAAGAAAAAGCAGAAAAAATTGATCTTGTAGGGTGATGTGGAATTGTGCTTTGCGAGGCTCAAAAAGACATGAGTCTTGTAAGGCTAATGAATTTTTGAGCCTTACCATTTAAGACCTTAATTAATATCATTAGGGAAGGTTGAAAAATGTTGCCTTTTAGTATCAAACTATATTGAGTTGCCTTTTTTTAAATTTTGAAAAAAATTGTTGCCCTTTTGGTTATGGACTCATCAATTTGTAGCCTATATTTTGAAAGTTGAACCGTTTACTTGACTTATATATATATATATATATATATATATACATACATACGTACACATATATATATACATACATACATACAGACATATATATATATACATACATACATACATACATATATATATATATATATATATATATATATATATATATATATATATATTTATATATATATAATTCTCTTAATTTTATCCACTAGATATCACAATGACCTTGATTTTATTTAGTGATGACCAACGGATAAAATGTTTGTCAGTCATGTATTTTTTATGTGAATATGTTATTTACCTTAATACAATATTATTATATAATAACAGATACTATTAAATAAATAGTATAAAATAATATTAGTATTTACTGTGTACTAATCCTAGTCCTATTAGGATTAGTACTCCTTAATCCTAGTCATATTAGGATTAGTACTCCTTCCTATATCTCCTATATATATCTCCCATGTATTCCCTTATTAGGTGAACACTTCAGTACAATCAATATTCCTTCATGGTATCAAGAGCCAGAAAACATAGATCTTCTTTTCTCTAGGTTTTTTTCTCTCTTTAGGGCATCGATCGTTCCCTCTCTTCTCTTGGGCGGCGGCAGCCATGACAACCAAGGTGGACCCTCTCGATTCCCAAAAAATTATCAGACATAAATTACCCTACATGGAAAATTACCGTTCTTACATCCCTTGAGGCCAATTACCTTCTCAAATACAATGATGGAAGCATAGAACCGCCGCCGGCAGTCATCACCGCCACGGACAAATCAGAAAAACCCAATCCGGCCCATGCCGCCTGGAAAGCCGTGGATGGCCAGATCCGATCATGTTTGATTGCGGTCATCTCTCCCACGGTTCAGAAGCACGTCCGATCCTACACAACTGCTTCAGCCATGTGGACGGCCCTCGCAACACGCTATGCATCAATTTTCCACTCTTATAATTTTTCAATTGCGTGATCGTCTCCACACAATTATCAAAGGCACGAAAAATATGGCGGAGTATTTAGACGAGGTCTCCACCATCATCACAGCCCTCGACACCGTGAACGAAATCATTCCCAAAAAAGATCTCTTCATATGTGTCGTTCGGGGGCTCCCATCAGCTTACTCCTCCATTAAACAGGCGGTTCGCATCAGTCCAACGCCCGTTGACCTGGCTACTCTCTCCTCGTGGCTAAAAAGTGAAGAAATCAACGTGAATCTGGAGAGCAAACTTCTTCTCCAAAAATCCGTTATTATGGAGCCGGCCACCGCCCTCACCGCAAGCCAGAACTATCGCGGGGGGCATGGTGGCGGCCGGTAGGGGAGCCACGGCGGCTACGGCATAAACAGCGGAGGCCGCGGGCGCGGTGGTCGGCAGGGCAGTCGTCCGCCGTACGACGGTCAGCAGCACGGCAGCAACAACAGCCTGCACTCCTTCGGCAACGGCGGACAGTCATCTTCCAGCGGCGGGCAGGGCACTTACGAGCGGGATCGTCCAACTTGTCAAATCTGTCAGAAAACAGGACACACCGCTGTTCGTTGCTGGTTTCGGTATGAGGATAGCCGAAACAGTGATAACCGTGCCAATTATGCATCTTAAGCCGGCCCTTCCTCTGAATGGCTGTTGGATACTGGGGCCAACATGCACGTTACTTCTGATCTATCCAAGCTTAACCTCCAAATCCATATCATGGCTCCAATGGTATTACTGTTGGAAACGGTGAGTCCCTTAATATTTCTCATACTGGCCCGGGTACCATTAAAACCCCCACCGCTATGTTTCACCTAGGTAACCTTACCCACGTCCCTTCTATTATAACCAATCTCCTTTCAGTTCACCAATTCACAAAAGACAATAATTGCTCACTCTTGTTCACCTCTAATGATTTTCAGATCCTAGACAATACTACCAAGAGGGTGATTTTTCAGGGCCCCTGTGAGCATGGTCTGTACGTTCTTCCTGGCACAAGTTCGTCTACCCACCCAGTTTCAGAAAGCGTTCCTGTGGCTCCGGTGGCTCTTTCGGCTGATGGCCACAGTCTGTTGTGGCACAGTCGTGTGGGTCACCCGTTTACTCAAATAATAAATTCTTTAATGTCTCAATTAGGTTTTTCTTCCATTCATGTAAACAATTGTGACTCCTATTCAATTGCTAAATCTCATAAATTACCTTTTACTTTATCTGAGAAGCGTACAACTGGACCTTTTCAACTTATTCATTCTGACCTATGGGGTCCTACTACTGTTCCTTCATTTGCTGGTTTTCGCTATTATATTAGTTTTGTGGATGATTTTACAAAATACACTTGGTTTTACCCACTAAAACACAAATCACAGGCATACACCACCTTTGTCACTTTTGAAAAAATGGTCAAAACACAATTCAATTCTCATGTTAAACTTTTTCGAAGTGACAATGGAAAGGAATATGTAAATCACATCTTTGGCCAGTTTCTGCAATCCCTGGGAATTATACATCAAACCTCCTATCCATACACTTCCGAACAGAATGGGGTGGCTGAGCATAAGCATCACCATCTCATTGAAACGGTGGTTACTCTTCTACATGAATCTCATCTCCCTATCTCCTTTTGGGTAGAAGCTCTAGCCCCCGCAAACTACCTCATTAAAAGAATGCCCAGTCACACCCTCTCCAACAAATCACCATATCAACTCCTTTACCAAGAACTTCCCAATTACACCAACCTCCTCGTCTTTGGGTGTCTTGCCTACGCCCTCATATTACTCACAAATTACAACCCCGATCCCGTCCTTGTATTTTTTTGGGCTATCATCCTACCTCCAAGGGTTATCACTGTCTTGACCCCTAAACTCATGAAGTCTACATATCTCGTCATGTCAAATTTATCGAAAATGAGTTTCCCTACGAGTCTATTTCCTCCTCCACAAATACATCATTCATTGGCGTCCTTCCCCTTTTTCCATCATACTCACAGGGTCCCTCACCACCTTTCCCCACACCTCCACCCACTACCCAACCACCCCTCATCACCCCTTCGACCGTCACCCACAATACACCTGCAACCACCACCCACACTCACAACCAACCCGAACCACCCCATACCCACAACACTCCAGCCCGATCCATTTTGGGTCCTTCCCGGCCACCCCCGAATCACCACCGCCCGTGACACCCCCCAATACTCATCCCATGTTAACCCGTGGCAAATCCGGTATATTTAAACCCAAAACCTTTCAGGCTACCATACTACCAAATACACCCCTTCCCGATAGTGAACCAACAACCTACTCTGTTGCCTCAAAAAATGCTTATTGGCGTCATGCTATGGATGACGAGTTTAAGGCTTTGACTGATCAGAAAACTTGGGTTCTTGTACCTAAGCCCCATGGGCAGCACCCAATGGGCTCTAAATGGGTGTACAAAATTAAACACAATGCAGATGGCGGTATTTCCAGGTACAAGGCTCGTTTGGTTGCTAAAGGCTACAATCAGGAGTATGGGCTTGATTACTCTGAGACATTCAGTCCTGTTATTCGGCAGGAAACCATTCACCTGGTACTGTCACTCGCCGTGCGCAACAATTGGCTCATCAATCAGTTGGATGTTTCCAATGCTTTTTTTCATGGCATGCTTGATGAAACTATCTACATGACGCAACCATCGAGCTATGTTGATCCCCGCTTCCCTCAACATGTGTGCAAACTCCAGAAGTCTCTGTATGGGCTCAAGCAAGCCCCCCGTGCTTGGAACACATGTCTGAAAACGTTCCTCCAGGGACTCGGCTTCACGTGTTGCGTACACGACATGAGTCTGTTTACTCGATATTCAGCACACGGTACAGTCATTCTTCTTGTCTATGTAAATGATATCATTATTACAGGCTCTACTGTAGCTCTCATTTAAGATGTCACTTGAGCTATGCATACTACCTTCAAAATGAAGGACCTTGGCCCGTTACATTATTTTCTAGGAATGGAGGTTTCTCAGATAGGCAGCGGCTTGTTTCTTCATCAGTCAAAATATGCTCGAGATCTGTTGCAGAAAGCTGGACTGGAAAAATACACAAGTCAACCAACACCGATGGCAGTCTCTTCATCTACGAATGGAGCCGACACCCCCTTTGCCGATACCAATCACTTTTGCAGCCTCATTGGGGCTCTACAGTATCTGGCCATTACCCGTCCTGACATCCAGTTTGCTATCAACCGAGTTGCTCAGCGCATGCATCAACCAAGTGAACATGATTACCATTGTCTAAAACGCATTCTCAGGTACATTTTTGGCACTCTTGGTCGTGGTTTACTCATTCGACCCGGGGACTTGGAGCTTCGGGATTTCTCAGATTCAGATTGGGCGAATGATAAAAATGACAGAAAATCAACATAGGGGTTTCTCATTTTTTTGGGGCCAAACCTGATCTCCTGGTGTACAAAAAAACAACCCAAGGTCTCTCGGTCCTCGACTAAAGCTGAATACCGCTCCCTTGCTCTTCTTGCTGCTGAGACCATGTGGGTCACATATATTCTTCGCGTTTCCGCGCCACTCACACTGTTCCTGCTCTCTATTGTGACAACAAATCAACCATCTGTGTGGCCAAGAATTTCGTCCTACACACCAGAATGAAGCATGTTGATACCGATTGTCTCTTTGTTCGCGATGAAGTTCAGGCCGGCACCATGACTGTGCAGTATGTACCCACTTAAGAACAATCGGCTGATATTCTCACCAAGCCTCTCCCGAGCCGACAACACGATTACCTCAGTTCCAAGCTTCCATTCGCTTCCGCTCAGCTCAGCTTAAGGGGGGATAATAACAGATAGTATTAAATAAATAGTATAAAATAATATTAGTATTTACTGTGTACTAATCCTAGTGCTATTAGGATTAGTACTCCTTAATCCTAGTCATATTAGGATTTGTACTCCTTCCTATATCTCCTATATATATCTCCCATGTATTCCCTTTTTAGGTTAACACTTCAATACAATCGATATTCCTTCATTATATTTAATTTTTAATGATAAAAAATAATATGTCTATGATTGTGTAATACGTAATATGGGTGGTATAGTGAAAGTCGTGTCTAGTGGGAAGGGTTTGCCAACAACTAACCCTATACGACATGATAAGAGCGGATAATGAATTGGTTGTCTCATAATAAGAATTGTTAGGTTGTTTGGATTAGGCAAAATTTTAGTTAGTGATGTCAAGTGAACGCGTGGTTGGCCCATTCTGACCATAAACATATCAAAAATAGTGGCCTAGCCCCCCCTCCCCCCCTCTTTATTTTTTGGCCTTTTTGGTCTGTTTGTAAATCCTAATGTCTTGTATATGTGATTTTATCTATCAAATAGAATATTTTTTTTTTGCTGGAGAAGAAGCCAGTGATGAAGTGTCTGATGGTCTCAACACAAAAACTTTGTATTATATGGGGTGGTACACCTTACTGTTGGAAATGGTCTTCTATTTTGGACACTAGGTTTTATATATCTTGGGTGTGTTTTCACGTAATGGATATTTTGAAAGAATTATCTTACTAAATTGAATTACTACGAAAGTGTTATTCTTTTTTGTAGATTCTCTAAAGTGGCTAAACGTAATTAAATATGAGGAAAAACTAGAACTAGAATAATTTTAAAAGGAACCACTTATTTTTCTTATCTGTTCATGTTGGAAGATGGATTTATGGCCTTAGAAATATAAGGCATTTGTTAGATTCGTTGGCTCTGAAAGTTACCATGAAATTGAGCAACAAGCTAAAGTCGTCCAATTTTGGAATAAGGACCCTGAGCAAGGCTTCCCATGAAAATATGTGATAGACTGTATAGAATTAAAACCTAGAAACATTTTCAATAATACGGGAGAAGGCAGAGATGTTGAAGCGAGATAGATGGATGATGCATATTTGTTGTTTTATACTTCAGTTTAACCTCAATTAAATTGTAGTACAACATATTGGTGATTCTTAAATTAATTAATTTCATCTAACTTTTTTTACTGGATATCTTGTTGTTGTTTTAAATTAGGACACATAAATATTGAACTAAAAGAATGCAAAAATTAACTCCAAATGAATGGTCTAGTTAAGTTATATGATTCTAGGTAAGGGTTGTTGTCATCCTAAAGGAAATGAATTAAGCATCCTTTAAGACTCGTATATTTGAGAAAATTATGTATCACACTTAGATTAACTAAATATGCGAAAATGAAACATCAATGAATACATTATGGTTGGAATGATGCAAAGTGATTACATGTTGATAAGAAAAAACGTAGAAAGTTTATATATACCTATGAAGGTTGTACTATCTAAACCGGTTTATATATACCCTCTATTATATTTTTGGTCTAAATATAGCCCTCCTATTATTTTGGTTGTTGACCTAGACAAAATAAGTTGGATCCTTCTAATTATATCCAACTCTCCACATATCTATTTTAAGGTTGGGAGTAGTTATTAAATCGATAAATGGCATATTTGGCAGGAATTACTTGTTTTGGGAAAGGAAACATAAATACTAGATTATTTTATAGTCTAGGAAGGAGTAAAAGCAAAGACTAATTTTGACAAAAAAAACATAATGAAAAAGGTGAGTTGTTGGAAGATAACAAATAGATTTCTAATGAAACTATCAAGTTTTATCAGAATTAGTTTACTCAAGAAAGGGATGTCACATAGTTTTCTCTTCTGAACACATTTACCATATTCTGATAAAACAAAATATTGCTTCTCTTGGCATTATGCCTTCAAAGGAAGTGGTTATAAATGTTGTGTTTAATCTTAGTGGAGACAGTGCAAGTGGAACATGTAGTTTTACATGTCTCTTTTATCTGTATTGCTGGAACATAGTTGGTGATGATATATGCAAATTGATGTCTGCTTTCTTTTAAGGAAATATACTTTCACAATCTATTACTCATACGAACCTTGTATTGTTACCCAGAATCCCAAATATAATAACACTCAATCTTTCTCTTATCCAAAACCTAATATCTAAGACCTATAGGCTTGAGGAGTTTCATCAACAAAGTTATTTTAACGGTGATGCATGATAAATTAGAGATGACGAACTCTTCCAACCAATCAGGATTTGTAAAAGAAATGAATATTATTGAAAATATCTTACAAAGTCATGATATCACATCTGATATCACAAGAAAAAGAAACTTAGACAATACCACTGTTAAACTTGATATGACAAATGCGTATGACAAGATATCATCGTTCTCTTTTTATGAACATCTTAAGGAAAATGAAATTATCAAAGTTCTTTATTTGAAGTCTTATAATATCAACTGAAGTCTTATAGCTAATAATTGGTATTTTATGTTGGTTCATCGGGAGGCTTAAGACTTCTTTCACTCTTCTAGGGGGTAAAATCGAGGAGGCCCTTATCCCTTGCTTTGTTTATTTTTGGTACTGAAGTTTTGTATATGAATTTGAATTTATTATTTGATGATAGCCGATTTGTGGGATATGATATGCTTAAATAGAGTGCAAATGCTAACCATCTTGCTTATGCATATGACACAATTACTTTTGTAGTTGCACATGAAAATTCACTTCGAATTATAATGAAGGTTTTGGAAAGATATGAATATCAATTAGAACAACAAATGAATAGAGGAACGAGTTCCTGGTACATGCATCAAAAACTAGTGCACAACTAAGATGTTTAGTTGATAATTGCAAATGAATCTTAAGAGGCCAATTTCTAATCACTTATAAAGTGTGTCCTATAACTAATGCTAAGAAGAAAAAGAACGATTACAATGGGCTCACCAAGAAGGTGAAGAACAAGGTCCAAACATAGAAAGGGAGGATGTTATCTTTTGGTGGTAAAGCCACATTAATCAACAATGTATTGGAGTATCCCTATCTGCACTCTTTCTGCAATTGTTCCTCACAAATGTATAATATACTATAACTCCAAAATATGAGATAAATGTTTATTTTCCTTTATTCTTCCTATGAATATTCATGAAAATGATAATGTTGTCATGTAAATTGTTATAGTATCACTCTTTATTGTTATTAGTTTAGAAAATATTTTAATAACTTCACAGAAGCATATGAACAATAAAGAGATACGATTTTCTATGAATTATTTCCATTAGTGTGTTGGACAAAAAGTTAATCACACCCAGGATAATGTCCAAACTAGATTACAATAGGAAGAGAGTACAACGACAGGGGTACATTAAAATGGAGTAAATATGATACCCGAATAAGTAATAATGAAAATTTGTAGTGTCAAAAGATTCTACTCAACACTCGTCTATTTCTTCCAACTCATAATAATATTATTTCCACATTATTTTCTCACAAAATAAGAAATAGTTTGTGGATTACTCTCTCTACTCTCTATTTTCTCTAGTCTCTATTACTTCTCTACTTTGCTGTATCCGTACAAATGAGCATACGTGCTATAAAAAAACAAATCTGCTCATTTCATTTGACTAATGACATCAATGGAAACAAAAAATTCAAACTTGTTGGGAAAACATTTTCTGAGCTTTTTGACATTGTTGCAATTTTGCAGTAATGGTAGACTAATGTAGCTTCCTAATGCACCAAAAGATGACTTCAATATCCATATATATATATATATATATATATATATATATATATATATATATATATCCCTAAATTTTGATTTTTCTTCTTTTTTCCAAGGCTTGATCTTAATCTCCGAAAATCTTCAAATTTAAGAGGTTTTGTAAAGATATCCGCAACTTGATCATAAGATTTTACATGCTTGAGCTCTATCTCTTTCTTGGAAATGAATTCTCGGACAAAGTGATGCCTTGTGTCTATGTTCTTGTAGCGATCATAATACTCGTGATTCTATGTGAGTGCTTGCACAAATTTGTTATCAACAAAAATCATTGTAGCTTCAATTTGCGGCTAATTGAGTTCCTTCAACAATCTTTTCAACCAACACGTATTCAGTTTCACAAGTCGAGGGAGTAACAATTGATTATTTCTTTGAACTCCAAGAAAATAAATCAATCACCAAAGAAATAACACATAACCCGATGTGCTTTTACTATCATCAACATCTCCCACATAATCACAATCACAATAACCCACAGGATTAAAATCATCAGAAGAAGAATAAAATAGTCCATGATCGATTGTACCTTTTTGTTAACGCAGAATTCTTCTAACGACCTTCAAGTGAGTGGATATAGGAGCTTCCATGAAGCGACTTAGTACTCCAACGACAAAAAGTATATATGGTATCATACATTCCAAGTACCTCATACCTCTTACGAGACTCTTAAATTGAGTAAAGTCCACCTTTTCTCCAAAATCAAACTTTGATAGTTTTGTTCAACTATCACGCTCCGGGCTACCCCGAGACGCGGACACGGGACCTAGGAAAATAACTAATCCCAAGCTAACCCTACTTGCATGACCATGAGAATATTAAAGATAATAAATTGATGCGGAAGCTAAATCATAATTAAAATGATAAAATGGGGAATACCCATATACTATAACTGAGATATTTGAAACTGATGAGTTTAGTACAAAGATAATATCAATTAATACTAAGGTGAAACTAACTATATCTGAAAATAGCCTCTAACCGACATGAAATACTACGACAGGCCCCAACTAAGTCTAACAAAAATTGAAACTAAAGGACTAAAAATGCTGAAAAAAGTAAGCTCATGACTATTTTCCTCGGAGAATTAGGAATCACCACTAATTCTGCAGAACTGGAGATCGGGAATCGATCTAAGTGTGATCTAGATGTTGAGAAGCTGAACCTACATCTACATCACGAGAAGATATAGAGAACGTATGCATCTATACTTGAAAGGTACTCAACATGTAGGATAGAGTAAAGCTGAAATAAAACATAACTGAACAAGTACAAAAACATGTATAATATTCTGAACGTGATATACTGAACGCTGAGCTAACTGAATTCAATGACAAAATTTATAATATGCTGATACAGAATACTGATTGAACTTTGAATATGGTCAATGAAATAGAGTCTAACTTAATTGTGGGAGCTACTAATAACCGATAATAAAATCACATGAGCTAAATGTGTGGTCCGATGTGTACGTTACGAGTCACTGAATGGATATATTTTTAACCCGCAGTGTGTCAAATAATAGTATAGAAAAATGTTAAAGCCACAGAGATTGATTTGTCTATACTACATATGTTTTTTGTTTTAAATACTATTTAAGAAAATAAAAAATAGTTGAAGGGTGAATCAATTAATTAATAATACAAAAGTAGAGAAAATATCTTGACTTCACTCAATATTTCTATATAAAGTAAATTATTTATTCCTAAATTTATATTTATCATAAAGTATAAATACCTCTCATGATTATATTTATATATTATTACTAAAATTAAACTATCAAATGAACTTCTCTCGGTTATACAATTTAATTGCCAAAATAGTAATATTTAAGAACGAGAAATGTGTACTTGAACTAAAACATATTTTTCTAAGTAAGTCTCTTTCGATTAGCTTACTTGTTAAACTAATTATTACACTATTCGCCTCTTTTGATTACAAATATGTGTAGATTAATTATAATATAAAATAGATAAATGTCACTACAATATTAGCAATATACCAATACTCCAATTAACAATATTACTTCTTCCGCCTCTCTCGATTACAAAATTAGTAATATGTTAATAATAAGTAATCAATGGATACATGTTAATAAATAAAATAACATTTAACAATAAAATAAATAAAAATGAAATCTATTGCTTAAGTTCAAATACATAAAATTTAGATATAATAACTACTATTATATAGAAATATCAATATTCGTCAACTTCCCAGCACAAACGAAAGTTACTTTATTATAGAAATAGTATTACCAATGAAAATATTCTTCTCCATTAATAAGAAAATAGAAGAAAAATTCAAGAAGAATAATTCCACTATTTAATTAAAAGCAGGAACTAGAATAATTTTCAACATCAAATACTTAGAAAAGTAGTATAAGAAAAACTGAAAGAAATATATCGATATTTCCTAATCCCAAGTTTTTCTTACCGAATAAAGAGAGATTCCCATATATCACACAATATGAATTTATGAAGGGCATATGTAAAGAAAATTCACTCACTCTCAACAAAAAAGTATCTCATGTTATCGAAAATAATCATAAACTTGACTATTATGTGATTCTCCACTAATGTAGGAGTCTTTGAGTTGAGATCGTGTCGGGATTTTATAAGGTTGTAATGTAAGCTTAAGGATGGACATGATATATATGGATAATAGTGACTAGAATTTCCTTTTAGGCATTACATTGTATTTTCTAGTTCAAGCACTGTTTTCATTCATTTCCTTTTGAGCCTTAATTTTATTTTCTTTTTGTTTTTAAATTTTTTTGTTGTTTTTTCTTTTTTTTTTAATTTTTTTTCTTTTTTTGATGTCTCAAGAGATTTTTCTTTATCTATTTTCTTTTCATCATTCGCTCTTAGCTTTCTCAATAAAAATTATTCTCAAAGTTCCTAAAAGGAATAAAGGTTGAATAAATATTAAGTGATAATTAAAATAAGGTTGAAGACTAAAGTTTGTTAAAAAAAGGGTAATTTATTTAGGCTCAAGGGTGTTTTCAAGTGATAAAGAATCATAAAAGGTAGGTCGATTCATATCATATTTAAACAAGGAAGCCCTACTTTCATTTCTCAACTTAAAATCTACCTAAAATTTCGTCTCAAACCACGTTCAAGTCAAGTTATAGATTTTTCCAATAAGCATGAGAACAAGGTAATATACACTTTCCACACAATGCACTTGGGACTAGTGAACACCATACTTTCAATTACCAATAAGAAAATAAGAGTTTGTGAAAGATAGTCATACAACTCTTGAATGAAATTCGGTTAGATTTATCTTTCTTGTGTCCCATGATTTTTAAATCAAATCAATTTTAGACAATTTTGTTTATAAAAATATAGATAACAACTAAAAATCCTTAAAAAAATGTTCAGTTCAAAATATTATTATCATGACAAAAAACCGAACAAAAAATCCATGAAAGTACATGAAAGTATATGAAAGTGTGTGTGTGTATATATAAATATATATATATATATATATATATATATATATACACACACACACACACACTTTTTTTAATTATTATTTTTTGTTAAAAAAGCACACAATTGTTTTTTGTTTTTTATTTTTTGAAAAAAAACTCACATAAAAGAAAACATATTCATATACTCCCACACTTGAACAATGTCATGTCTAAGGACACACTGCTTAAAAAATAAAAATTCTTCCCTGATTTTTTTTTTTGTGAACTGCATCCCCAATTTTGAATTAATTCCATGTTTTCTTGCTTCTTGGGAATCCTCTGGTTAAAGGAAAAAAATAATTAAGGAAAACATGCATATATATATATAAGAGGAAAGAAAAAATAGTTCTGAATTTAATATTGCAAGCTCAACTTTATAAAATTATTCTAAGCAAACAGAATTGTTGACGTTTGGTTGTCAAAAATTCTGGTGACATAAGGTTTCAACCGATGACCATTTACTTTGAATTTTTCTCCCCCATTACTGTGTTGTATTCCGATTGCACCATAAGGGGTCACTTCTGTTACAATGTATGGTCCTGTACAACGTGACTTGAATTTTCCTGGGAATAGTGTCAATCGACTATTATTCAATAGAACATGATCTCCAATTTTAAATTCCTTATGTCGAATGAGTTAATCATGCCATCCTTTTGTCTTTTCTTTGTACAATTTAGCATTTTCATATGCTTCAATTCTAAACTCATCGAATTCATCAAGTTGCAATAAACGATCTTTACTTGCATCTGACAAATCCAGATTAAACATTTTTATAGCCCAATAAGCTTTATGTTCCAATTCAACAGGTAAATGACAAGATTTTCTAAAGACTAATCTATAAGGAGATGTGCCAATAGGTGTTTGGAAAGTTGTTCTATATGCCCATTATGCATCATCTAATTTTGTTGACCAATCTTTTCGAGAAGATCCAACGGTTTTCTCTAAAATTCTTTTTAACTCCCTGTTGGATACTTTTACTTGCTCGCTTGTTTGAGCATGATATGGAGTTCCTGTTTTATGAGTTACTCCATATCTTGAAAATAAACTAGCAAATTGTCTATTTAAAAAATGAGTTCCCTGATCACTTACGATAACTCGTGGAGTTTCGATTCTAAAAAAATATATTCTTTTTAAGAAAATTACAAACAACACGATTATCATTTTTTCTAGTAGCTACTGCTTCTACCAACCTTGAGACATAGTCAACAACTACTAAAATGTATTCACAACCATTTGATGGAGGAAATGGACCCATAAAATCGATGCCCCAAACATCAAATATTTCGTATATCTGAATAGAATTAAGAGACATTTCATCCCTTTTTGAAATGTTACCATTTCTTTGGCATTTATCGCAAGCGGTGACATAATTTATTGCATCATTAAATAGAGTGGGCAAGAAAAAACCTACTTCAAGTACTTTTACGGCTGTTTTTATTCCCGCGTAGTGTCCTCCAACTGATCCATCATGACAATGTTGTTCATTTCTATCTATGGTACACATCTCTTGATTATATTATCTTCACAAAATTTAAACAAGTAAGGATCTTCCCAATAGTAATGTCTTGCATCTTTCTTAAGGTTTTTTGCTTTGTTCATAAGAAAAATCTTTTGGAATCCATCTTCCAGCCAAATAATTAGCGATGTCAGTAAACCATGGTGGTTGGCTTACATCTGCTTTGATTGGATAGATTTGCTCATCAATAAATTCCTCTTTAATATTCATTTACTCTGTAGGAGTATTTTCCAAGCGAGACAAATGATCAGCTACCTGATTTTCTGATCCCTTTTGATCTTTTATTTCAATATCAAATTCTTATAGAAGTAGTATCCATCTTAACAATCTACGTCTAGCATACTTTTTTGTTAAGAGATACATTAAAATTGCATGATTAGTGAATACAATAACTCTTTTTCCAATTAAATAAGAATGAATTTTTCAAACGCAAATACTACTGCTAGTAGTTCTTTTTCGGTTGTGGCATAATCCTTTGCGCTTCATTAAGTGTTCTACTAGCATAGTAAATAGGCTTGAAAATTTATCTCTTTCTTGTCCCAATACTGCTCCAACTGTTGTATCACTTACATTACACATTATTTCAAATGGCTGGCTTCATTCAGGGAAAAAACTGTTGGAGCTTTAGACAACTGTTCCTTGAGTATCTCAAACGCTTTTCTATATTCATCTTAAAATTGAAACTTCACATCTTTCATTAGTAGGTTAGTAAGTGATTTTGTAATTTTAGAAAAATCTTTTATAAACCTTCTGTAAAAACCTGCATGTCCTAAGAAACTTCTATTACCTTTTAGAGTATTTGGAGGAGGCAATCCTTCTATCAGATCAATTTTTGCTTTATCAACTTCTACTCCTTCAGCAATAATTTTGTGTCCTAAAAAAATTCACTCTTTTATCATGAAATGACATTTTTCCAAATTAAGAAACATGTTTGTCTCTTCACATCTTTTACGTACCAAAGCTATATGACATAGACAGTCTTGAAATGTTTACCAAAAGGTGTGAAATCGTCCATAAATATTTCAAGGAATTTTTCATTCATATCTGCAAAAATTGTAGACATACAACATTGGAATGTAGAAGGAGCATTGCATAGTCCAAATGACATTTTTCGATAAGCATAAATACCTTGGGGGCATGTAAACGTGGTTTTATCTTGATCTTCAAGGGCAACTGATATCTGATTATATCAAGAGTACCCGTCAAGAAAACAATAGAAACCATGACCTGCAATTTTCTCAAGCATTTGATCAATAAAAGGAAGAGGAAAATGATCTTTTCTTGTGGCCTTATTAAGTTGTCTATAATCAATACAAACTCTCCATCCTGTGACTGTTCTTGTAGGAATGAGTTCATTATATTCATTCTTTATTACAGCTATTCCTCCTTTCTTTGGTACTACTTGTGTAGAACTTACTCATGGACTGTCTGATATTGGATAAATAATACATGTTGCTAGAAGTCTTACCACTTCATTCTTGACAACTTCTTGCATTTACGGATTTAATCTCCTTTGGGGCTGGACCATTGGCTTATAATTGTCTTCCATGAGGATCATATGCATGCAAATGGCTGAACTTATTCCTTTGGTGTAATTTATTGTCCATCCTATGGATCTTTTATGTTCTTTCAACACTCTAATCAATTTTCCCTCTGGTTCAGTAGTTAAAGAAGAGGAAATGATGACTGGAAATAATTCATATTCAAGAAAGACATACTTCAAATTAGATGGAAGCAATTTGAGTTCAATTTTTGGTTGAACTTCTTTTGGTGAGACTTCCTCAATTTCTGTATCTTTTTCTAGTGTTTCTGCTTCTTTTCTTATTATGAAGTTGTCTATCACTTGTGGTACCTGCCATGGCCAAACATCTTTCTAATGAATCTAAAATCAACTGATCATCCTTGTATTCATATACAAGATCATCTATCAAGTCAATATTAAAATAAAAACTTAATGACTCATCCTCGGGAAATTTTAATAGTTTCTGCATGTCAAAGATTACTCTTTCCTCATTAACTCGCAGTATCAATTGTCTCTAATGGACATCAATAATTTCTCTTTCTGTTGCGAGAAATGGTCTTCCTAGAATTAATGGCACTTCAGTATTTTCTTCCATTTCAAGTACTATAAAATCTACAAGAAATATGAATTTGTCAACACTTACAAGAACATCATCAATTATTCCTCTCCGTTTTTAGTACTTTTGTCATCTAAATGAAGAGATGCCCCGATATCTTTCATTTTACTAAGTTCTAATTTTCTAAAAATTGAAAAAGGCATCAAATTAATCTAAGCACTTGAATCACATAATGATTTTCCAAAATGAGCACATCCTAAAGTACAAGTTATAGTAAAATTTCCTGGAACACCAAGTTACTGTGGAAGCTTATTTTGAAGTATAAAACTACTTTTTTATGTAAGCTTAACTACCCAAACTTCTTCCAATTTTCTTTTCCTTGACAAAACATCCTTAAGAAATTTAGCATATGAAGGCATTTGATTCAAAGCATATGTGAAAGGAATATTAATATAAGGCTGTTTTAAGATTTCAAGAAACTTTGACAACTGTTTGTCAAGCTTTTCTCTTTTCATTTTATGGGGAAAGGGGAGAGCCTTAGATTGAGAATGTTTCATCAATTCATTTTCTTCTAACTCTTTTTATTTATCTTTTTGTTTTTCTAGAAACTCATATTTTTCTTTAGTCTCACTTTCATTTACCTGTTTCACATTTTGTGAGTTTTTGTGTTTACCTGCAAATGGATCATTAAGATTTTCACCTGAGCGCAGGGAGATAGCTTTGAGATGTTCCTTTGGATTTTTCTCAGTGTTGCTTGGTAAATAACCTTAAATAGGTCTAGATACAAGTGTTGCTATTTGGAATACCTGAATTTTCAATTTTCTGATAGCTGAATGATGGCTATCAACCTTCTCATTAGTGACCCGGATGTGTTTGTGTATCAGCTCATTAGTAGCCTTCAGGTGTTTATTGCGCAAATCATCAATGTTTGATTGTTTATTTATTTGAGATTGTTGTTGGTACTGCTCAAAGTTCTGTTGCCTCTATTTTGATTTTGAAAAGTAGATGGCCCTTGCTGCTTTTGATTAAAACATCGTTGAGGATTCTCAGCGCCATAAGGATTACTCCATTGAAATCTTGGGTGTTTTTGTGCCATAGAACTACTAAATGGATAATTATTGTTATACCCAATAGCGTTTACATGTTCATCATTTTGCACTGAAACTTGACACTCATGATTCGGGTGATTACCTCCACAAACTTCACAATTTTTAAGTTGAGATTAAGAACTTACCTGAAATGCCTCAAATTTTTGTGTTAGAGCTGTGATTTGTTGGGTCAATGAATTTAAAGCTTCAACTTGATTGATTCCTACTGATTTTTTTTATAATCACTCAGTTAGATGGCCATTGAGCTGCATTTTCTGAAATTTCTTTAAGTAGTTGTATTGCTTCTGCAGTTGTTTTGCTCATTATAGATCCTCCTGATGCAGTATCAATTACATTTCCAACTGATGGTTTTAGACCATGATAAAAAATGTATAATATATCGGGATCTGAGATTCCATGGGGTGGACACTTTTTTATCATTGAACTTAGTCTTTCCCAATCCTGATAAACAAATTCGATATCTATTTGCATAAAATTATTAATTTCTTACTTCATTATTTTTGCAAGTGAAAAGTACTTGTTAAGAAATTTCTGGGTCATTTGATCCCATGTGCTAATAGAACCTCTTGGTAAGCTACATAACCATGTCTTGGCTTCTCCTTTAGTGAAAAAGGAAAAAGTCGCAATCTGATTGCATTATGACACCATTGTACTTACAAGTTTCAAGTAGCTCAAGAAAATCAATCAGGTGAGTGTGAGGATCTTCAATTGCATCACCGGCAAATTGACATGAATTTTCGATGGTCCAAATTAAGCCTGTGCGGATCTTAAAGTTATTTGTTGCTATTGGTGGCCTCCGCACACTTGATTCTCCTTCAAAGTGATCAGGTCTTGCATAATCTCTAAGAATCCTATCATGTAATGGTGCTACTTATCAAACTGTTCTTCCACTTGACGCGGTGGAAGTGGATTTTTATTATTATTACGCTTGTTGTTCTCCATTTATTCTTGTGAAGAGATCTGTGATTGAGAGGACTGTTCTTTTCATAACAACCTACTGATTTTTCGATTTCACAATTGTATGTAACCAATTTTCCTGAAGGAGAACGGGTCATATACTTCCTGAAATTTTAGAAAAATGATTATAACTATTTTATAAAAACTCACATTAGTAGTAACAAAAATTAACATATAGCATATTTGTGCAAATCCCCGGCAACGATGCCAAAAATGTGATGAGGCACTGAATGTATATATTTTTAACCCGCAGGGTGTCCAATAATAGTGTAGAAAAATGTTGAACCCACATAGATTGGTTTGTCTATTCTACAGATGTTTCTTGTTTTAAATACTATTTAAGAAAATAAAAAATAGTTGAAGGGTGAATCAATTAATTAATAATACAAAAAGTAGAGAAAATACATTAGTTTTTACAATATATTAAAAGGACTTGAGGATCATGACTTCATTCAATAATTTTATATAAAGTAAATTATTTATTCCTAAATTTATATTTCTCAAAAAGTATAAATACCTCTCACGATTATATTTATATATTATAACTTAAATTAAATAATCAAATGCACGCCTCTCGGTTATACAATTTAATTGCCAAAATAGTAATATTTAAGAACGAGAAATGTGTACTTGAACTAAAATATATTTTCCTAAGTAAATTTCTTTCGATTAACTTACTTGTTAAAACTAATTATTACACTATTTGCCTCTTCCGATTACAAATAAGTGTAGATTAATTATAATATAAAATAGATAGATCTCACTACAATATTAGCAATATACCAATACTCCAGTTAACAATATTACTTCTTCCGTCTCTCTCGATTAAAAAATTAGTAATATGTTAATACTTAGTAATCAATTGATATATGTTAATAAATAAGATAATATTTAACTATAAATAAAAAAAAGAAATCTATAACTTAAGTTCACACACATGAAATCTATAGCTTAAGTTCATACACATAAAATATTTTTCTCCATTAAATAAGAAAATAGAAGAAATATTCAAGAAGAACTAGAATAATTTTCAACATCAAAAACATAAAAAAGTAGTACAAGAATAACTTAAAGAAATATATCGATTGTTTTGTTTTTGGCCCTCTCTACAGTGCTATTTCAACTCATTTCTCGTGCAATTTATAACAATTCTACGAAGAAGAAAACCATCATGTTCTTCAATTTTTTCACTTTGTAGTTGATAATTTTGACAAAGTCAAAATGGTAGATAAATGTATACCAATATTTGACAAAGTTTTATTCATTTAACTTGTCTTATGCTTGTTTTCCATTTTCATGGCTATCATGTTACCATATTTTTCTACTTTATTTTTCATATTTGCTAAACCTTTCGTTCCCCTCTTTCAGACTTATTTAATATCTTCAATTGTGTTGGATATTTCCTTGTAAATCGACACTTGTGTTTCTTTTGCCACATATCTACTTAGTTGATATTTTTTTTAGTATAATGCAACATTTTCTAAAGAAAGATTAAAAATATTAGTATTTAAATTATATATATATACATATATACCCCATCGATAAGGCTCAGTATACCCTCTCAGAGGTATAAAGGTAGGCTGGCATGATCACTAAGTAATTATGATTGAATTTCTGTAAATACTGGATAGCTCAGAACTTGCAAACTGAGAATGCAATAATAATTTTGGTAATGATGCATTAATTACTAAGGCATGTATATCTGAAGTAACTGAAATATCTGACCTAGCATGTATAATTCAAGAACTAAAGAAATATGTATCTAGGGTTCATAAATTCATAGAATAAACTGAGTAATAACATGGTAATATGATTTGGAAAATATAACAAACTATGTCATGGTAATCTGCTGAAGTTCTAGAAATCGTAAGTCTAATCATGATAAGGGAATCAAGAATCTGACTGATATCTACAAACCCAATAGGTTAAAAGAACCCACTAGTGAAATCCCACATACCTGGTGATGAATTCCACGGAGAAATCTTTAGATTACGGTGTTGGAACTGATATAACCTTGTTGCATTCTTGAACTAGGGTTTTTGACCTTGTTCTCTTTTCTTGCTTTTAATTTACTATGTTTTGATTAATGATTTGACTTAAGTAAGTTTCAATTATGTTTCTGTCTTAAACTTATTAAAATCTCATGATTTAGGGCTTAAGAGATGTAACTTAGGGGTTAAACGAACTAGGAAAAGACCAAAAGATCCCTGAAACAATTGCTATTGGAGCAATCGCCAACCTGGACTGACTGACCGTCATTCAATTGACAGTCCGTCATTTGAGTTTGCTTTTCAAACCTTCACCAAAATGGGCATAAATTTTTATTTGGAGGTCGGATTTTCGCAAACTGGTCGCCTTGGAAAGATAATTCAATTATCCCATCATATCATAGGTCACAGATTACCTAATTCATTCTTGTGCTAAGAGTTATGATCAATTGAAGTTGACCCAATCAGTAATTCCCCCAATAACTAACTACTAACCATCACCTACGGTAAGACCTACAGACCGTAGAACCACGGTCTTTTTTGTCGTCTGTAGTTCATGTCACAGACTAGGTAACAAGAGTCTTGATCCACGAAAACATACCATATAGCAGGGTATAACTTACGGACCATAGGTCTATCCGTGGGTCGAGACTTAGACAATTTTTTAGAACTTAGTTTTGGGAGGGGATACACTGGTGAAACATGGACCCACAATATGGGTCGTAGATTAAACTATGGTCCGTAGATTCTGACTGTAGATAGCACCTGCAATTTTTGAAAAACTTATTTCTGGTCTTTTTTGGATAGGGGGTGTTACTTTATCTCTCCCTTGGAAACATTCATCCTCGATTGATGACTAGACTATATGAAAGAGGGAGAAAGCTTCAACCCCTACCATCAAACATTGAGGATTGAGTTTCTGACTAAACTGAGTTCCAAGAACACGCAAATACGTTGAAAATGCAAGTTCAAACGGATGGAACATGATTCTAAGGCTGAAATCACACATGAGGAAATAAAATATTGAAGAGCAGTTATTACCTCAAGTTGGAGAGGAAACGAAAGGAAAGAGGTGAGGATACTTAGCTTTACTCGCTACTTCTGCTTCCCAACTAGCTCCCTTTACGGTCTGACTCTCCATAGAACCTTGACTGAAGTGGAATCTTGGTTTCTCAACCTTCTAACCTAACAGTCAAGAATCTTAACTGGTAATCCTCATAAGAAAGATTATCTTTCACCGACACACTCTCTAATGTCAGTACAAAGATAGGATCACTCATACACTTCTTTAAGAGCGAGACGCGAAAGACTGGATGCACTGCAACGAGTTCTGCTGGAAACTCTAACTCATATGCCACCTTGCCAACCCTATTAATAATCTTGTAAGGCCTGCTTATCTATGAGTGACCTTCTCTTTCTTGCTAAATCTTATCACCCCCTTCATAGGTGACACTTTTGAGAAAACCCAACCATTAACTTGTAACTCTAGTTCCTTTCTCCTTACATCTCCATAAGATTTTTGAAGACATTGGGATGTATCAAGTCTATCTCTAATAAATTGCACTTTATCTATAGCATAAAGGACTAAATCTGTCCCTATCAAAGTTGCTTCACTTATTTCATGCCAACTAACATGAGATCTACATCTACGCCCATAGAGTGCTTCCTAGGGGGCCATCTGAATGCTGGAATGGTAGCTATGTTGTAGGCGAACTCATTAAGAGGAAGGTGATCATCCTAGGGTCTAAATGGTACGCACTGCCTGTCCATCTGTTTGAGGATGAAATGTTGTGCTAAGGTTAACCTGAGTACCAACACCCTTCTAAAATGACTTCCAGAAATAAGAGGTAAATTGAGAACCTCTATATGAGATGATAGACTAGGAAACCCATGCAACCTCCCAATTTCATTAATGCAAAGCTTGACATATTCCAACGCCGAATGTGTAGACTTGAACCCCAAAAAGTGAGAAGACTTAGTCATCCTTCCAATTATCACCCAAATGGCTTCATGCTATCTTCGAGTACCAGTTAACCGTATAATGAAATCAATTTTGATCACATCCCATTTCCAAGTAAGAATGTTGATATCTTGAGTTATACCTCCTGGTTTCTCATGTTCTACCTTGAATTGCTGGAAATTTGGGCACTTACTCAAAATATCTGCTATATCCCTCTTCATGCCATTCAACCAATAGACTTCCTGTAGATTGCGGTACATCTTAGTAGAACTTTAATGAATAGAATATCTGGAGTTATGGACTTCTGCAAGAATATGCTGTCTCAAGTCGCCCACATCAGGAATGCACAATCTACCCTGGTAGCGAAGTACACCCTCTCCCCCTTGGGAGAAAACTTCCACTTTCTAATTATGGAATGCACCCTTAAGTTCAAGAAAATTGGATCATTGTTTTGCGTTTCCTTAACTTCCACTACCAAAGAAGCTTTTGCCCCATTCTGAATTTTTACAACACTGTCTAATATGCTCAAAAGTTAATCTCCCAAGTGAGCAAGCTTGTGAACATCCTTTACTTGTTCCTTCCTTTCTTCCTTAACATGGACTACACTTCCCATATATAATCTGCTACTACATTCGCCTTACTAGGATGGTAATGCACGCTCATATCATTATCCTTAAGTAACTCAAGCCATATCCTCTGGCAAATATTCAAGTCTTTATGGGTGAACACATATTGAAGGCTCTTATGGTTAGGGAAACATCTACATGAACACCATAAAAGTATTGTCTCAAAATCTTGAGTGCAAACACCACTGCTGTAAGCTTGAGGTCATAAGTTGGATGGTTCTTGTCATGCACCTTATGTTGTCTAGAAGCATAAGCTATAGCCTTATCTTGCTACATAAACACACAACTTGGCAAACTCTGGACGTATCACAATAGATCACATAACCATCTGAACCCTCTAGTAGAGTCAAGACAGGAGTATTAGTCTCAATCTAGTTTTCAATTGTGCAAAGCTTTTCTCACAATCATCTAACCATTGAAACATGACCATATTATGAGTCAACCTAGTCAATGGTGAGGATATGGATGAAAATATTTCCACGAACCTTCTGGAATAACCGGCTAGACCATTGAAACTTCTGATATCTCTAGCAGAGGTAGGTCTAGGCCATTGTTTCACTACTTCTATCTTCTGCAAATCCACTCGGATCCCCTTCTCTAGATTCAATGTGACCAAGGAAAGCAACGGGTTGCAACCAAAACTCACATTCGGAAACTTAGCGAATAACTGACGGTCTTTGAGAGTCTGCATAACAACTCTAAAATGACTCACATGTTCTTCTTCATTCCTAGAGTAGATGACGATATAATTAATAAGGACGATAAGGAACAAGTCCAACTACTGTTTGAACACGCTGTTCATTAAATCCATGAAAGCAGCAGGAGAATTTGTTAGTTCAAACGATATAACTACAAATTTATAATGACCATATCGAGTTCTGAAGGTTATTTTCGAATGTCACTATCTCTTACACTAAGCAGATGGTAACCCGATCTGAGGTCTATCTTTGAAAAATGGATATTACTCGGAAGTTGGTCAAACAAGTCATTAATCCTGGGGATGGTACACTTATTCTTGATTGTGACCTTGTTTAACTATTTATTGTGAATGCACATTTTGACAGAACCATCTTTCTTCTTTACGAACAACACTGGTGCACCCCATGGAGAAATACTAGGTCTGATGATGCCCTTGTCTAGAAGGCCTTTCAACTGATTTTTCAATTCCTTAAGCTCTGTTGGAGCGTTTCTACAAGAGAAATAGATTTAGGTTTGGCATCTTGAAGGAGATCAATTCAAAAGTGGATTTCCCTTTCATGAACACTTTTGGAAACTCACTAACTACTAGAATTGACTCAGCAGTTGGGGTTTCAGAGCTAGAATCCTTAACCCGAACTAGATGTCAGTAATAACCCTTAAAGATCATCTTTCTAGCCTTAAGGTAAGAAATGAATCGTCCCATAGACGTTAAGCTATTTACCTTCATAACTAATAGTGGTTTGTTTGGAAACTGAAACGAACAATTATAGTTCTACAATTAACTAAGGCATAACATGAATGTAACCAATCTATGCCTAGAATGACATCGAAGTCTACCATTTCTAAAACTACAAGATCTGCTAAGGTAACTTTCTACGAGATTGTTACACGGCAATTTGTGTATACCCATCTAGCTATAGATGGTCAACCAACTGGAGTAGAGATTGAGAAAGGTTCTGAGAGAGTTTCTCGACTGACGCTAAATTGGACTTCTATGTAAGGAGTTACAAAGGAAAGAGTAGCTTCAGCATCTAACGATGCATAAACATCACGGTCAAAGACTCGTAATTTACCAGTGACTATATCAGGAGAAACTTCCTGATCCTGGCGAGCTTGAAGAGCATATAACATGTTCTGTCGTTGACTGGCACCTGTACCAGATGAGTTACCCTGCTGAATCGGGTGACTTGTTGGTGCTACTGAAGTTGTAGACTGAGGTTTATCATTACCACCTTCTTGAGCTTGTCTAGAACGATAATCCCTCAACCTGTGACCATACTAACCTCACTCAAATCATCCTTCCTTTCCTGCGAGGCACTCATTTGTATGACTCTTACTACACATAGGGAAAGTGGGGTAAGTCTTGGACACTTCACTGAGACTTAGAGCCTTGTGCCATCACCTTCTGATCGTACCTGTTCATGGAGGATGGAACACTAGCTATTGAAAGGGATGAAGTTGAAAACTTTTGCTGACTCTGCGAGGGATTTCCACCACCCGAATTCTATTAAGAGTAGTCATAGTTCCCAGTCCTAGACTGCTTATTCTCCTTGTCCTGTTCCCTTATCTTATCACCCTCAACTTGTTGAGCATGAGTCATAAGCCTAGAGATATTAATATCTCCCAGTAACATAACATGTCCACACTCAGTTTTCACCAAATATGACATTCCATACAAGAACTGATCCGTTTTATCCCTTGAGTAAGCAACCATGTGAGGATAATACCAGGGAAGTTTGTTAAACTTGAGCCCAGACTCTTGGACCTTGATGTTGCCCTGCCTTAAATTCATGAATTCGTGAGCCTTTGCTTCTGTCAACTCTATTAGGAAAAATCTGCCATGAAAAGTCTCACAAAAGCACTCCCAAGTAAAATGTGCTGGATGTATACCCCTATTATCCTTCCACTGAGTGTAGTAGATATGATGACTAGGACTAGCCTCTTAGCTGACATCATAACATTCATAGGTCAAATTTACCTGAAAAATTTAAAACTTTTCATTACTTCTAACTAGAGATTTATATACACTTCTACATACATATAGTATATACATATAGAGTATATATAGACCCTTCATATAGGAAGATTACTTACTCTTCTACTTTTATTGCACATAGATATATTAAAAATAGCATAGTCTTAAAATAGTCATCTCATTGAATATCCCCCTAATAAGGGAATATCAAATCGGTCCTAGCCCATATATCAATACAATAAGACCACATATAGGTCATACAAATGTTTATTACCCAAATGAAAGGAAATAAACATAATAATGTTAATACAAAAACAACTTCATAGCTTGATATTGACATTGCCCTCGAAAGGTGAGGACCTACACAACTTGGATGATCAAGAATTCCAAGTATTTTTGAAAGTCATCTTCAAAGCCCTTCAATGACCGGAACGTAAAATATTGAGGAAAAGGATGAAATGGGGTTAGTACACCACTTTTACTAAGTATGAACATATACACACATACTTTGAAAACATGCTAAGAAAAGGGACATTATATAAAGTATGCACTTTTCATTAAAAACCGTTATGCATATTCAACAAGACCATACCAACCAATAATACAAGTTCATTATGTCATAGGCATTTACATCACAAGAAAAAGAACATCAAGTCTAGTCAAGTCAACATGTATATCCTATAATTGAACACATAGTTAAGTAACTCCATCACTAAATCATAATATCAACAAGTATGTGTAAGAGTACATTTCAACATAACCAAAGAAAGACATTTATCCATGAATCCCTATAATATCAACAAGTGCAATGACTAACATAAGCCCCATAACCTTACTCAATAAACTAACCCACCAAGAATCATGACTAACATCCTAATTCACAGAGTATGGCATTTAATAGTACATATCATCTTACTTTAACCATATGGACCAACACATATACATACGGGAAACTAATCAATCATATAATATCAACAATGTGCAAGTTCATCATATACATATCATGTATCATCATAAGCATATTTATACATAAAAAACAGCCTCTTAAGACTCCCCTCAAGGCTAACTAGTGAATTGCTTAGGTAGAGTCCCATACCCCTACATAGACTAAGCTAGACCCCTTAGGTTATCATAGTTAGAATTCATTCCTTTAGTTTATCTTATCTTTTTGGAACATCTCACCCTAACCGACATAGACCACATGAGCTAATGTGAAATCCGGAAGCATGGAACCCTACACCGAAAAAGGTGAACTACTTGCCAAGGTAGTACAAAAACATAAACACAGCAACTAAATGGATCAACTAGCTAGTATTCCTATGAAGGCAACATAGTTCAAGAACATAGAGATAAAGTTGGGACCCTTTTTATGATACATGCATTGTAGTCTCCAATCTCAAGAGTACATAAGTGATCCTACCTTCCCTAGTTGGGAAGGGACACTCCTCACTCCTGTTCACTCGGTGCTAAGCTAGAGTCCCTTTTGAAGTATCTTTAATGTCTTTATTAATCGTTCTAGCTTATAGTAGGTGATAGGGTCTAACCCTTGTATATTCATCATCATCATCATAGCTCAATAAGAATTTCATGAGAATTGTACTTTCATTACAATTCATATAATTAGCATATTAAGATCTTCATATCATGATAAGACACATTGATAAATCATTTACCATCCTTATAAAATTTACATCTTGAGCCAACAAATCACAATCATAGTCAAGACATTTCAATTCATCATTATACCACCCTATCAATCCTAATACAAGGAATATTCCAATTGGTATCATAAGACTTACCAAGTCTCCTTCATAATTCATCATCAAGGTCTTACAATAAATTCTTAATTCAACCAAATTTGGGCATACGTCATCATAAGTCAATAACCAATAGAACAACAAGGCTAGAAGAATCACTACATCACACTTAAATACAAGATTACAACTTAAGAAAAGATACTTAGGTCAATTCACAACATACTTCACAACCTAGATTAACTTCTCCAGAACTACCCCGAAAGACTAAAAATCATAATAATTCATTCATGAGTAGTGAGACAAAATCATCTAGTATTAATTCAACCAATAACCAAGTAAATTGATCAATATAACCTACTTGATATCAAGATCAAAACCTAGAGTTAAGGGATAGAGGTCATCTTCTACAAATTAGACCAAACCATCAAGATATATCATATTTTAGTTAGAATAAATTTTAATATATTCATATTATGAAAAATAAATAATAAAAAAATCAATTCATAAAATAAATTTCGAGATTGGATGAAACCCACTTTAAAACTAAACTTTTGATATCAATTTGTTGGAACCCTTTAAGGAAAGAAGTCTCAAAGGTGAATTAGAGCACATACCTTACTAATTGATGAATATTGATGTAGTAAATTGTCTCTTTGCATCCCTTAACCCCCCCCCCCCCCCCCAGCTTGGTCTCCAATGGTGCTCTCCAAGAGAGAGAAGGAAGAGAGAAGGAAGAGAGTTTTGTTTTGTGAGTTATGATTAGTCTAACGGGTTGGGGTATTAATTAACTTAATAGGCTTGGTTAAGGACCTAAACCCTTAAGAAACTAATTAGGACTTAGTAAATAATATAAGCAGCAAATTACAGTGACCACATATGACACCACGATCTACGGATCATAAGTCAATCAACGACCACTGTGCCATTTCGTGGTGCATATCCATCATCTTGGTCAGAGACTATGCAACATGACCCCTCCAGTATTTTAGCTAAGCGAACATCGACACCAAGTCGATTGGAACACGCCCCATCGATGGAAGTCATCTGTGCATACTGCCTTGGGCAGTCCCTTGACCCCAAACGCAAGGGTCCTCCTCAAGGGCCCTTGGTTGTTCCTTGAGGAGTCATACCCAGACGTTTCAATCATGAATCAACTTAAACACATGTTAGACACCCTTTCACCAATTTAATCATTTTCCAACTTAAAAAAGCTAGTCAAATAGGATAAGGCACACTAGTACCTCCTTGAACTAGTTTCGGAACGTCATGGATGTTTGGTTCCTGGACTTCCTAAATGACTTACATTCATTTAAATGCACATTCAAACAGTGTCTAGACCTTATGAAACTTATGTAAGGATTAATAACACATCATAGATTTTCAAAGTGTTACATTATCCCCCCCCCTTTTTAGGAACATTTGTCCCTGAATGACACTAAAAATCTGTTGAAGGAAGGAATAGACTCAAGACTTGAAGCCCAACCAATCAACAATACAAAAAAACATCAACCATATCAGTTTCACATGGTAGTTCAAAAACATCAATTACCACACAGAAGGCTCAACATTAAATTATGAGGAATATCCTTCTCACAACAACAAGAGCTCAACATATCACTTATGAGTAAATTATGCAAAATTTTAACTTACCAATGTACAACATATCATTTAAAAAAGATTCAACATATCAAAATGCAAAACATGACTCAAAACAATCAAAATTGCAAATTATGAGCATATATAACTGTAATCACTTAACATTATCCAAAAATGCACATTTTGCAAAACTTCACTAAATAATCAAAGAAACTTCAATTTTTTGTCATTATTATCATTATTAGTCAGAACTACCAACCTTAGTTATCAAATAGATGAGGGTAACAGGACTTTATGTCAGCCTCGACCTCCCATGTTGCACCCTCAAATAGGTGATTCTTCCATAACACCTTTACGGAAGCCACCCCTTTATTTCTTAACTTGTTTACTTGCCTATCAAGGATTTGAACCGGGACTTACTCATAATAGAGATTATCCTTCACGCCAAGACCCTCAATAGGAAGAATAGACTCGGGATCACCGATACATTTCTTAATCATGGAAACATGGAAAATTGGATGAACCGAAGCCAATTCACTAAGAAGTTTATAAGTAAACTTACCAACCTTTTGCAAGATTTCATAGGGACCCACATAATGAGGACTCAACCTCCCTTTCTTACAAAATATAGCCATCCCTTTCATAGTCAAAATTTCAAATACACTTTATCACCTTCTTCAAACTCCTAATCCCTTCTCCTCTGCTCGACCTATGACTTTTGCCGACTGTTGGCTGTTTGCAACCGGTTCGTTATGATATGAACTTTCTCCAAAGTCTTCTATATCAAAGTGGGACCAAGAAGCGAAGGCTCACCAACTTCAAACCTTCAGTAGGAGACCTAAACCTCCTACCATACAACGCTTCATAAGGATTCATGTATATGGATGAACAAAGAATATTATTATAAGAAAACTCTGCCAAAGGAAAATGCTTATCACAATTTCCCTTGAAATCAATAATACAAGCCTTAAGCATATCTTCAGTTGTTTGAATAGTACGTTCCGCTTGACCATACATTTGGGGATGTAAAATGCTACTTAATTTTACCTTAGTACCCAACCCTTCTTGAAATGACCTCTAAAACCTAGATGTGAATTGTGTACCCCGATCCGATATGATGGATAACAGAATACCATGAAGACACACAATATCATCTATGAAGATCATTGCATAATCTTCTGCTGAATAAGTAGACTTTAGATGAATAAAATGAGTAGACATGGTCAACCAATCCAAAACCAACCATATAGAAGCATATTGCCTTTGAGTCAGAGGCAAACCTACTACAAAATTCATATTGATGTCTTCCCACTTCCAAATAGGAACCTGGATTTCTTGTAGTAAGCCCCCCAGCTTTTGATGTTCGGCTTTCGCTTGATGGAAATTTGGACACGTAACAACAAACTCCGCAATGTCATTTTTCAAACTTTCCCACCAAAATACTTCCCTAAGATCTTGGTATATTTTTGTCAAAAATGGATGAATGGAGTAATGGGACCCATGGGTTTCCTCAAGAATCAGGTTCCTCAACCCATCTACATTGGGAACACACAATTTTTCTTAATACCTCAAGACAACATTTCTCATAAAGAGAATGACTCATTAAACTTACCAAGAACCGATTCCTTCAACTCCATAAATGGTTGATGAAGGTATTGTTTGGACTTCACCTCAACCACCAAAGATGACTCGGAGATATAATGAACCATAAAGCCACTATCCAGAGAATCTTCCAACCTCACATACAATCAAGGCAACCTATGAACATCTCTTACAAGGTTTTTCTTGGCTTCATCTATGTGAGACACACTACCCATGGTCATACAACTTAGAGCATCCACAAACATATGTCGTAATACTTCAACATTTCTATCCACCTTCTTTTTTAGAGAATCAACTCTTCTTAGGTAAACACATATTGGAGACTCTTATGGTTGGTATAAACATCAAAAAGGACACCACATGATTAATGCCTACATATTTTCAAGGCAAACACCACGACCGCTAATTCAAGATCATGAGTGCGATAGTTTCTCTCATGCATTTTAAGTTGCCTAGAAGCAGAGGCTACTACCTTTTCGTGTTGCATAAGCACACACCCCAAACCCACTCGGGATGCATCAAAATAAAAAATGAAACCCTTTGTACCCTCCAGTAAAGTCAACACCAGAGCGAAAGTAAGCCTATCTTTCAAGATTTGGAAGATTCTCTCACATGCTTCTGACCACTCAAATTCTTACTCTTTGGGTCATAGTAGTCGAGGGAGATGCAATGGACGCAAAACTATCCACAAACCTCCAAAAATAACCCGTTAGACCCAAGAAACTCTTAATGTCGGGTGGAGTCAATGGTGTAGGACAATTTTTCAACGCCTCGATTTTCCTTAAATTAACCTCAATCCCTTACTAAAGATGATATGACTAAGAAATTCCACCGACCTCAACCATAACTCACATTTTTTATACTTGACAAATAATTGATTCTCCTTAAGCACTTGTAACACCACCCTGAAATGGTTCATGTGATCACCCCTGTTTTTCGACTATACCAAGATGTCGTCAATGAAGACAATGACAAATGAATCCAGGTAACTTTGAAACACCCTACTTATGAGATCCATAGACGCCGTCCGGCATTCGTGAGGCCAAAGGACATTACTAAGAACTCATAGTGACCATACCGAGTCCTAAATACCGTCATTGGTATGTTCTCACCTCTCATCCTAAGTTGGTGATACCAGGATCTCAAGTCAATCTTAGAAAAGTAGCTTGCCCCTTAAAGTTGATTAAACAAGTTGTCAATCCGAGGGAGAGGATACTTGTTATTAATAGTGACTTTATTGAGCTGGTAATAATCAATGCACATCCTAAGGGAACCATCCTTCTTCTTCACAAACAAAACTGAAGCACCCCATGGAGAAAAACTAGGTCTAATGAAGCCTTTGTCTGGTAGATATTTGAGTTGAGCCTTCAACTCTTTCAATTTCGGCTGGAGCCATCCAATAAGGAGGAATTGAAATGGGATTTGTATCCATTAATAAGCTTATACAAATATCAATTTCCCATTCGGGAGGAATACCGGGAAGATCATTAGGAAAGACCTCCAGAAATTCACTCACTATGGGGACCGACTCAACGGGAGGAATTTCGGAGTCTAAATCTTCGGCTCTTACTATATGGTATAAACACCCTTTCAAACAAGAGATTATACGACCTCTAGGAATAGAGTTTCCCCCTTCCACTCTAAAACTGGCTCATTTGGAAATTTAAACTTCACCACCTTTGTTCTACAATACATAGAGGCAAAGCAAGCATGCAACCAATCCATACCCAAAAATGGCCTCAAAATCTAGAATATGTAGTTCTACTAGATCAACAAAAAAAACTCTATTGGGAAACATTATAGTACAATTTCTATACACCCTTTTTGCAACAACCGACTCACCCACTATGGTAGACACTATAAAAGATTCATGCAAAATATTCAGAAAAATGTCAAATGTTTTAGCTATTAGGGGAGTAAAAAATGATAAAGTAGAACCATGATCAATTAAGGAATATACATAAATAGAGAAAACTTTAGGCATACCGGTCACCACTAGGGAGAAGTCTCTTGCTCACTCCTAGAGTGGAGAGCATAAAAGTGATTCTTCTTCGGAGCCTCATTTGAACTACTTTCTTTCCCACTACCCTTGTCTTGACCCATCATATTAGGGAAATCCCTAACCTTGTTCCCACTTTTGCCATAACCAAAAAAATTATCCGTCCCCTTAAGATAATCACCATAGTGCATCTTGCCACAATTTTCACAAATTGGCTTCTTGTTTAGTGAACTAGTATCCAAACCTTAGTCTTAGGGTTAGACACCCTATCATCTCTAGCATTAGGTCATTTAGAGTGAACTTGATTAGAAATCCTCTTCTTAAACCTAGGTTTGTCTTTAAGCTCAAGACTATTATTTTGAACAACCACCATCAAAAGATCTTGCCCTCTTGGAATCTCTACTCTTCCTTTTATACCTTGCCTCTTCTACATGTTGGGCATGAACCATGAAATGAGATATTTTCATATTGTCATGTAGAATAGCCTAATGAAACTCCTCTTGCAAATCATCGAACACCTCCGTCACAAATGACTCATATCATCTCTTGTATCAGAAACCAAAAAAGGAGCATATTTTGACAATTTAGTGAGTTTCAAGGAGTATTCAAACTCGTACCTCCTTGAAAAAGGTTGATGAACTCCACCACTTTATCTTCCCTCTTATACATACGAAAAAACTGTTCAAGCAAAGCCTTCTTGAACACCTCCCAAGTGACTGCATCACCCCATAACGTCCTATTGTACCTTTGTTGGACATACCATGCTTGAAACACGTCCTTGAGTTGATAAGTGGCTAACTCAACCTTCTCACTAGTAGACAACCCTATAGCATAAAGGATCTTGTAGATTTCATCAATGAACTCTGGGGGGTCTTCTTCAAACTTGGACCCGTAGAATGTAGGAGGATTCATCCTAGTAAAATCCCTTAGAAAGGATTCCATGGTAGCAACTTGTTGGTGTGCTTGGGGTACAACATCTCGATTTGCTTGGGCTGTCATGGATTGGACTTAAGTAGTGGCGGCTTGTGGTTGGGTAGTAATGTCTTGGGCCATTTGGAGAAGAGCAGCCCTTATGTTCTCATCTGTCAAAGGAGGAGGATTCACCGGGGCTTAGTCATCATTCACATCTTCCTCAACAAGAGGAACTGATCACCACGGGGAGGAACTCTCGCATTGGAAATCTCTTCTTTAAGTCTTCGTGCCGCAATCCTTCGAGTATTCATTGCCTATAATAACAATAAGAGGATTAGATGCAAAGCAAATAAGTATACTTTAGTGGCACGATATTAGATTCCAAGAAAGTGTGAGTTTCCAAAGAATCACATAGATTCCTATTCATAAGTGTCACATGCTTCACGATTATAAATATAAACCTACATAGATGTAGTTGAGAGAGATATCGATTGGTATTTAACCTCATTCTTTGATACCAAGTTTGTCACATTCATGAGTGACCCCTAGATGTAAATGGCGTCGTTGTCCTATTTGAGAACTAGGACTAGCCTCTTAGCTTGCATCATTACATTCAGAGGTCAATTTCAGCGGAAAATTTAAAACTTTTCATTACTTCTAATTGGAGGTTTACATAGTCCTGTACATACACATAGTATATACATATCGAGTAATAGACCCTTCATATATGAAGATTACTTAGTATTCTACTTTTATTGCACACAGATATATAGAAGATAACATAGTCTCAAAATAGTCGTCTCATCTCATAACCATCTAATAAAGGAATATCAAATTGGGCCTAGCCCATACATCAATATAGTAAGACCACCTATAGGTCATACAAATGTTTAATACTCAAGTGAAAGGAAACAAAATAATAGTCTTAATACTAAATAACTTTATAGCTTGATATTGGCTTAGCCCTCGAAAGGTGAGGACCTACCCAACTTGGAAGATCAAGAATTCAAAGTCTTCTTCAAAATCGTCTCCAAAAGACTTTCAATGACCGGAAACTAAAATGTTGAGGAAAAGAAAGAAATGAGATTAGTACACTACTTGTAATAAGAATGAGACTATACACTATAAAAAAATAGAGTTTACCGATTGACACAATCTATCACTATATAATGAAAATCCGTCAATAATCATGACTAGTTATGAATAAACAAAAAATTATTGATTGTTGCTATTTCACTTGTTAGTAAGCTCTTAGTGATGTAAAATGAGTTCCGTCACAAGTTTAGTGACAACATAGTGACGAAATATTTTCGTCGCCATCTGTTAGCAACATCCTTAGTTGTCATTATATTTATATAACTTTGTTGCTAATTTCATAATTATATGGCGAAAAACTGAGTTCTGTCAAAAGTTTAGCAATGTCATAGTGACAAAACATTTCCGTCATCACATGTTAGTGATGGACTTATTCGTCATTATATTTATATAGTTTTGTTGCTAATTTCATTATTCATTTCGTAATCTTGGATAAATTTGCGATGAAATTTTCGTCGCAACATATTCTGTTACAACATTTTAGTCCTTTAATAATTCATCGCTGATCGATCACCAACATTCTTTTCATAGAAATGACCAAATAGTTGCTAAATATGCATTGCTGAAATAAAATAAATTAAAAATTATTAAATACTCAAAATTGACAAATATTTGTATAATATAATACACATAGATGATTCATAATACATAAATAGAAAACTCAAAAACCCAAATTAAACAATCAAGTACTCTGAAATAAACCTACGTTCATCAAAATGTTACTATGAAATTTGTAGTTTCCAAAAGATATGACAATATCAAAAACTAAAGTTTTGGGAGACTAAAGGATACGATCGTCACTTGCCATTCAGGGATATGATTCCCCCGCAGCTTGGTAATATGCTTCACATTGATCAATATCAGTTTGAGACATTACTTTTTCCTATAATATTTCTTCATATTTTTCCAATAATAAGAGCCTGTTTGGCTCAGCTTAAAAGCTGGTCAAACTGACTTAAAAGCTGGTTTTTGACTTATTTAACTGTTTGGCAATACTCAAAATAGCTTATTTTAAGTTTAAAAAAACTTATTTTAAGCCAAAAGTTAAAAGCTGGGGTAGGGGTGCTTTTTTTTTTAGCTTATAAGCTGTTTTAAGTTGACCATATTTTTATGTTTTTTCCCTTAATATTTTTATACAATCTCCAAATTACCCATATAACCCTAACATCTCTTTCTTCTATTTTTCCCTTTTCATGTTTGGCATAACAACTTCAGCACTATCCAAACGCATAACTGCTTATTTTAAAAATAAGTTTCAGCCCTTTCAAAAGTACTTTTTTAAAGCTGCTTTTATTAAGCCCATCCAAACGGGCCCTAAGTACAGAAAATAATAAATCATTAATGACAAGGAACAAATCAAATTTTGAAGGAAAATACAAAGAGATACACAAGTTTGTAAGCTTAAAAGACATGTCCTTTGAGTTTTGCAGCAAAATGGGCTCTATCCGATTCCCCTGTGCACATAATGATCTATCAACTCATAAAACATCATGTCATTCTGCTACTACCCTATCTTCGACCATAAACCATAACCTATTTTTGAAGGAAAAATAAAACTTCAACTATAAAAGTACCAACATTGAATCGAACAACATCGAAATTGTAACACACTTACTGAGTCTCCACCTATAATATTAAACTTTTACTGTACGTGATATTCAGGAAAAAAACAAGGAAAATATGAAGAGAAGTTGGATGTGTATAACTTCAGAGTTATATTGTTGAAAATCATTACAAGGAGATCGATAAGAATAAAAAATGACATCCTACTTCTACCACATCAGATACCATATACACACTTATCATCTAACTCTTTTTCATTACCTTTGTATTGATATGAAATATGAAGTGAATAAGCTTAGAGAGTGTAAATAGAAAAATGAGAAAACATTAGATGGAGCTATGAACGTTTGAATACTGCAATAAGATTCACATCTACAAAACAACAGAGGCTAAAATTTACAGGTCATTCATTTCTTCTAAATGCAAAAACTGTTAATTTATCTATCAAAACTCAAATAAAAAGAATGTTATGTAGTTATTGGTCCCTATTCATGATTCTGAGGTATTATTATGCAATAATCAAAGGTAGAGAACATGTCATGAAAGAGCTTCTTGTGACATCGCAGACTAAGCAGAAGAAGTGACTCTTTGTGGCAAGACTTGCCTTAATTTAGCTGTCAAGAATCATTAGTTTGAAGCATTCACGTTATTATTTTACAACCTAAAGGATTTTAACAAGTAGGATCTTTTAAACAAGAAGGATATACAAGGAAAGACTGTTTTGCATCTTTTTGTCTCAACTAAGCAATATGACGCAAGTATTTTTGAGCAATGAAGGGCTTACACCTTCGGAGGTACTATAAGAGGAATGTGGAGAGAGAGAGATATTGAGGAAAGTCTAAGAGCATATAGTTCTTTATCTGCTAAACAATTGCAAGCGTTGGTTGTTCCAGTTCAAGATCAATCAAATGAACAATCCAAGAGAGCAAACAAGGAACAAACCTCAATCTAATTTTAAGAAGATTCACAATTTCTCAAAGTATAATAAAAGAAAAATTTGTGCAGAAAAAGTAAGAGACACTATTCTTGTGATAGCCATTCTAATTGCAACAACAACTTATCATGAAGGTTTCAATCCACGAGAAGGCGTATGGCAGGAAACTTACTGGCTAGACTACACTAACAACAGTACTATTCATGATGACAGGACACTTACTAGCCTGACCAAAACATCACTAAAATTGCACTAGAAAAGCCTCAAAACAACAAAATTCGAATTACACCAAAATAGTAGCAGTAGTTTCTCTCTAAAACAGAAATATAATTTAACCAAAAACAACAGCACTAGAGTGACACAAGAACAATATTTGAATCGCGTCAAAACAACACTAAAATTGCATCAAAAAGTCTCAATACATCATTAGAATTATACCAAACAGCAGCAACATATACGCTATAAATAAAACTGAAATTGCACCAGAAACTATAGTAGGAATGAACCGAAACACCTCTGAGTTTTAGAGTTACATTGATATTTCAAGAACACTCACCAACAAATGATATTCCCATCATGTACATGTGTATGAACGTATAGATGTAACTCACTTGTCGTTGGATCTCAACAATTTTCAATATCCTATACAAAAGAAATCACATTCTCTCTCTCTCTCTCTCTCTCTCTCTCTCTCTATATATATATATATATATATATATATATATATATATATATATATATATATCGTACAATAGACGATGTTAGTTATAGAGTTTGTAAAAATATATATACTCACAAGTTTCCTGCGTTGTGCTACAATTGAAATAGAGTCGTCAGTGTGAGTCCCAACAACAATTTCACGAACGCCACAATGATTTTAGAATTATTTTCTGACTTCCTAATAGACTCCGCACAGCCCAAAGCTGCATTTATCTTAATGAATATAATGTTCTTCACTAGGTAGACTTAAAAAAACATACGAACTATCAAAGAAATTATTTATTATAATCAACTTACAGATCAATTACTGAAACATTCTAATTTTAGTCAACTTATAGAACAATTAAAGCATTCTAATCAAATCAACTTACTGAAGCATTCTAGTTATAGTGGACTTATTGAAACTATCTAATTGCTATATTAATCTCACAAAATTGATGACAAAAAGAACAGATCGAAGCATTATAGTTAATTTACAGTACAAACAATACCTTCTAGTGTGTGAGAAACCAGAGCAAGAAAATATTTTGAACCCAATACTACATTTCATTAACAACAAATTGAAGCATATTACATGAAAAATTTTCTATTTAATAAAAAGTTAGCTAATAAACATTTTAGAGGTTCTTGATGACTATGTATTTGTTTTGATTTGATTTGGCTACTAATTTAATCTATTGAACAAGCATTTGGCAAGAATCTATATTTAAAAAAGACATTTTTTAAGACAACCACATGACTTTCCTCAAGAAGTACAACAATTCCTCTCGAAAATAAAATCAAAGAAAAAGTTAAAGTCTTAAATTCATTTTTCTAGAAAATAAAATAATAAACAAGGTGAAATTTAGAATGTATTCTTTCAGCGAGAACTAATCATAGAAACACCCATAACAACAGAATCAGAATTCTCAAAACTTTTCACTTGTCTCTAAAAAAATATCTAACTCAAATAGTCTCAAAATGATAAGAACAATCTTTATCATAGTTAGATTGAGTAAACAAAATACCTTGGAACTTAAATCTTGAGTTATACAGAGATGGAAATGAAGAGGGAAACTTACTTCAAGTGAATATCAACTAGGTTTTGAAGATGAGGTTATAACAACAGGGCCTGCAACGTTTTAACATTTGATTACCTTGGTTATTTGCAAGAATATGGAAGAATAACAGTATAAATAAAAACTAAAAACCTAACATGAATGAGTTGTTATCTGGATGCATTAATTTTATAGGTAGTCCTTTTATCAGACTTACTGTAGTTGTCTAGATAGTGACTTAAGTTTCTTAGATTATATATTCATGGATCCAAATGATAAGAAAAACTTCATCTAAAGAAGAGTCAACTTTGGTTTGCCATCTTAGTCAGAATACAAGAATCAATCAGAAGTAATTCTGAAGCACTAGATAACAATTAATTCTTTTGGTTGTTTTTAACCTAATGTACAATGTGCTTCTAAATATACTACTTCTATGACAGTTAAGAGTCATCAATGAATGATACAATATAAAATAACGAATTTGATTTTTATTTTATTTTTAAAAAAAAACACAGACAGAGGAAGATAACTTCAACATAATAATTACTCAATTTCTTCAATCAGAGAAATACTTGAAAGTTCAGAAGATTCAAGGCAACTCTCAACAGGTACGTCGTATCAAAACTAATCTATGTGAGACACACTACCCATGGTCATACAACTTAGACCATTCGCAATCACATTGCCTTTTTGGGTGATAGAGAACACTCATCTTGTAATAATTAAAAAATTCTAACCACCTTCTTTGTTGGAGATTCAAATCCTTTTGGGTAAACATAAATTGGAGAGTCTTATGGTCGGTACACACATTAACAAGGACACCATACAAGTAATAGCTCCATATTTTCAAGAAAAACACCATGGCAGCTAATTCAAGATCATTTGTGGTATGGTTTCCGTCATTCACCTTAAGTTTCCTAGAAGCATATGCTATTACCTTCCTGTGTTGCATAAGCACACACCACAAACCCACTCGGAGTGCATCACAATACACAACGAAACCCTTTGTAGCCTTCAGTTAAGTCAACACCAAAGAGGAAGTAAGCCTATCTTTCAAGATTTTAAATCTTCTCTCATATGCTTACGACCACTCAAATTTCTTACACTTTTGGGTTAAAGTAGAAAAGAGGGATTCAATGGACGCAAAACCATCTACAAACCTCCGATAATAAACCTCTAGACCCAAGAAAATCCTAATGTTTGTTGGAGTCAATGGTCAACGCCAATTTTTCACTGCCTTGGGTTTCCTTGCATTAAACTCAACTCCCTAACTAGAGAAGATATGACCAAGAAATTCCACCGACGTCAACCAAAACTCACATTTGCTATACTTGGCAAATAATTGATTCTCCTTAAGCTCTTGTAACACCACCCTTAAATGGTTTATCCACCCTTATTTTTCGACTATACCAAGATGTCGTCAATGAAGACAATGACACATGAATCCATGTAACTTCGAAAGACCCTACTCATGTGATCCATAGACATTGTCGGACATTTGTGAGACCAAAGTACATTACTAAGAACTCATAATGAACATATTGAGTCCGAAATACCGTCTTTGGTATATCGTCACCTTTCATCCTAAGTTGGGGATACCCCGATCTCGAGTAAATCGTAGAAAAATAGCTTGCCCCTTAGAGTTGATCAAACAAGTCGTCAATCTGAGGGAGAGGATAGGTGTCCTAAAAATGACTTTATTGAGCTGGCGGTAATCAATGCACATCCTAAGGGACCCATCCCTCTTGTTCACAAACAAAATTGGAGCACCCCATGTAGAAATACTAGGTGCAGTGAAGACTTTTTCTAGTAGATCTTTGAGTTGATTCTTTAATACATACTTTAAAAACATTCTAGGAAAAGGGACATTTCATAAAGTATGCACTTTTCATCAAAAACCTTTATACACATTTAACAAGACCATACTAACCAATAATACATGTTCATTAAGTCATACACATGTACATCACAATAACAACAACATCAAGTCTAGTCAGGTCACAATGCATGTCATATAATTGAACACATAGTCAAGTAACTCTATCATCAAGTCATAATAGCAACAAGCATGTGTAAGAGTACATTTCAACATAACCGAAGCAAGAAAATTACCCATGAACCCCTATAAATTCAAAAAGTGCAATGACTATGCAAAACCCCATCACCTTACTCAATCAAGTAACCCAATATGAATCATGACTAACATCCTACTTCACATAGTATAGCATTTAAGAGTACATATTATCTCACTTTAACCATATATACCAACACATATACATAAAGTAAAACTAATTAATTATATAGTATCAAAAACGTGCAAGTTCATCATATACATATCATATACAATCATGAGCATATTCATACATAAGAACATCCTCCTAAGACTACCCGCAAGACTAACTAGTCAAATGCTTAGGTAGAGTCCTATACCCCTACATAGACTAAGCCAGACCCCTTAGGTTATAATAGTTAGCGTTCATTCCTTTAATTTATTTTACCTTTTGGGAACATCTCGCCCTAACTGATGTAGACCATATGAGCTAATGTGGAATTTGGTATCATGGAACCCTACATCGAATGGAGTGGGACTACTTGCCAAGGTAGTACCAAAACATGAACATATCAAATACGTGGATCCACTAGATTGTATTCCTATGTGGGCAACATAGTTCAAGAATTAAGATATATAGTTGGGGCCCTCTATATGCTACATGCATTATAGTCTCAAATCTCAATAGTACACTAGTGATCCTACCTTTCCTTTGTGGGAAGGGTGGTGCTAAGCTAGAGTCCCTGTTGAAATGCCTTTAATGTCTTTAATAATCTTACTAGCATATAGTAGGTCATAGGGTCTAACCCTTGTATATTCATCATAATCATCATAAATCAATAAGAATTGCATGAGAATTGTCCTTTCATAACAATTCATATGGGTGAGGTTAGCACATTAACATATTCATATCATGATAAGGCACATTGGTAAATCATTCACCATCCTTATAACATTTACATCTTAAGCCAACACCTCATAATCATAGTCATGACATTTCTATTCGACATCGTACCACCCTATCAATCCTAATACAAGGCATACTCCAATACAACATCATGACTTAATCACAGTTAACCATAATTTGAAGTAAAGGACAAGGATCATAAGATTTACCAAGTCTCCTTCATAATTCATCAACAAAGTGTTCTCCACTAGAGAGAGAAAGAAGAGATAAGGAAGAGAGTTTTGTTTTGTGAGTTATGATTAGTCTAATGGGGTTGGGGTCTTTATATGGGGTGTTAATTAACTTAATTAGGATTTCCTTAACCCCTAAAAAATTACCTAACTTCTTAATTAATTAATTAATTAGAACTTAGTAAAAAAACATGCAGCAAATTACAATGACCACAGACGAAACCACAATCTACGGATCGTGGGTCAATCGACGGCCACTGTGCCCTTCCGTGCTCCACATCCGTCGTCTTGGTCAGAGACTATGCAAAATGAAACCTCAAATATTTTTTCTTAGTGACCATCGACACCCTGTCGATTGGCGCACGCCCCGTTGATGTCACTTATTTGTGCACACTGCCTTTGGCAGTCCTTTGACCCCGAACGCAAATGTCATCCTTACGGGACCTTGGATATTCCTTCGGGGTTTGTACCAGGATGTTTCAAACATCAATCAACTTAAACACATGTTAGATACCCTTTCATCAATTTTCATCATTTTTTTAATTCTAAAAGCTAGTCAGATAGGTCAAGGCACACTAGTACCTCCTTGAACAAGTTTACGGACGTCATGGACTTTCTTGGACTTTTTTGTTTCTACACTTCCTAAATAACTTATATTCAAAAAAATGGACCTTAAAACAGTGTCTAGACCTTAAGTCAGTTATGTTATGTTCTAGAACACGTCTTAGATTTTCGAAGTGTTACAATGATGCCTACTCAACCGGACCATTCTCAGTGACTTGCATCATCTCAAAGATCTTATTGATATCATCCGAGAAATTCTTTCAATCTTCACAATTTTGTGATTCTATGAACTCAGGCAGATTCATCCTCACAAATTCACGGACACTTGTTGTTGTTGATCCACCATTAACATTCAAAGAAGCTTAAATCTGATTGTTTTGGCTGGCTACACTGTGAGCCAACATTTTAATGGCATTCCTGAACTCAGCATTGGAGACTTTTTGATTTGGGACTGGAGGAGTTGCGTTTACAATCTTGGCTATAGACCTACAAGGAGGCATGATATGAAATGTATAACGTAGAATTAGAATGAAATTAGATCATACCTTACACATGATACGAGTAACAAGAAAATAATGTTTTTCATGAAATACTTCATAGCTTACCTCTCATTAGATGTGGTGAACTTCACATCCATCAAAAAGGCATTAGTGCGGATTTTCTGACATCCTAGTATTCTTACACCTTGTTCTCTGACACCAAGTACCTGATACGCGGACTTGGGACCTAGGACCACAAGTGATCCCAAACTAACCCTACTGGTATGAACATGAGTATACTAAAGATAATAAACTAATGCGGAAGCTAATTCATAATTAAAAACAAAAATATGGGAAATACCCATATACTATAACTGGGATATTTAAAACTGATGAGTTCAATAAAAATAAATATTAACTCCGTACTTAGTTGAAACTAACTATGTCTGATAATCTCTAACTGACAAGAAATACTGGGACAGGCCCCAACTAAGTCCAACAAAAACTTATACTAAAGGACTAAACTTATTGAAAATAAACTCATGACTATTGTCCTCGAAGAAGAAGGACTCACCACTAATTTTGTTGAACTGGATATCGGGAATCGATCTAAGCATTATCTGGATGCTGGGAACCTGAACCTACATCATGAGAAATGTAGCACGTATGCGTCAGTATTTGAAAGGTACTAAACATGTAAGATAGAATAAAGTTGAAATAAAACATAACTGAACAAGCACATAAGCAAGTATAATATTCTGAACATTATATAGTAAATGTTGAGCTAACTGGATGCAATGACAAAATTTATAACATGTTGAGACTAAATACTACCTGTACTATAAATATGGTAATTGCAGTAGAGTATGACTAAACTGTGGGAGATATTAATAACCAAAATAAAATAACATGAGCTAAATTTGGAGTCCGATGTATACACCACACTAAGAGTACCCAATATATCCTTCCGGAGGTAAAAATACATGCTGGCGTGATCGCTAAACTAATGCGCACATAGGGGACTTTCAATCTACTTGTCCAGTAGTTCTAGGCCTATTTGGTTAAGCTAAACCCAAGTCCAACTCGGTATTATTCTACTCCTAACGAATTTAGTGAGCAACATATTATGACTCAATTTTTGTAAATACTAGATAACTCAAACCTTAACATGTAAACTTGTAATGCAACAATAATTCGGATAAATGATGCATTAATTACTAAAGAATGTATATCTGAAGTAAGTAAAATATTTGACCTAGAATGTGTAATTTAAGAACTAAATAAATACATAGCTAGGGTTATGAAATTCATTAATAAACTAAGTTATAACATGGTAATCTTATTTGTAACATATAACTGGTAATTAATGGGAATCTCTTGAAGTTCTAGAAACCCTAAGTCTAACCATGATAAGGGAATGAAGAATCTGGCTGATATCTAGGGACCTAATGGGAGAAAAGAACAACTAGTAAAATTCCACATTACTAGTGATGAATTCCACATAGAAATCTTTAAATTATGGGGCCTGAACTGAGGGAACCTTGTTTCGTTCTTAAACTATTGTTCTTGACCTTTTTCTCTTTTCTTGCTTCTAATTTCCTAATATTTTATTAATGATTTGACTTAAGTAAGTTTTAGTTATGTTTCTAGGTTTAAATTGACTAAAATCTCATAATTTAAGGTTTAAACAACATATGTTAGGGGTTAAACGAACTAGGAAAAGACCAAAAGATCCTTGAAATAATTGCTGTCGGAACAATCGACGACCTGGACTGACAGGCCGTCGTTTGAGTTGCTCAACATTTCTTCACTAAAATGGGCATAACTTCTTACTCAGACGTTGGATTATATCAAAGTCGGTGGCCTTGGAAAAACAATTAAATTATCTATCATATAATATATCATAGGACGTCTAATTCATTTTGTTCTAAGAGTTATGACCAATTGAAGTTGACCTAATCAACAATTCCCCCTAACAAACTTCTAACCGTCACATGTCGTCAGACCTACAGACCGTTGATCGAACTACAGTTCATGCAGGTCGTCCACATTTTGTGTCAGAGGCTTGTTAATAAGAGTCTTGATCCATGGACACAAACAGAGACCGTGGTCTAACTTACGGACCGTAGGTCAGTCCGTGGGTCGAGACTTAGTCGATTTTCTTATATGAGTTTTGGGAGGGGCTACAGTGGTGAACCACGGACCCACAGTACGGGACGTAGATCAGACTACGTTCCGTAGATTGCACCTACAATTTCTGAAAAACTGATTCTTGTTTGTTTTGCATAATAGTGTTACATCCACTTCCCATTAGGGTGTTCACAAGGTTGCAATCTAACATGTTGAAATATCTCCATTAGTAAGAACTTTAATGTAAATAGCACATCATGGAGACACAAAGTAAACTCATTGTGTTAAAAGTATTTGTCAATACGACTATTCCAAGCTCGTGGACCTTGGTTCAACCCATATAAGATTCTCTTCAACCTCAACACCTTATCTTCATGATTTTAACTACAAAACTCGCTCAACATAGACTTCTTCTTCAATATACGCATTGAAGAGTGTTGTTTAACATCTAATTGATCAATCTGCGGTTGCCAATTTTTTTTAAAAAACATAATTATTGACTTCGACAAACTTTTCAGAAACACGACTTTACCAAAGTTTAGTGAAACATTAAGAATAGAAGACCATGAATAAATCCACCAAAAAATAAAATATGCAAATATACCAAAATCTAGAAAATTAGAATAGAAAAAGATCAAGCCTACTAAATGGACAGCGTCCCCTTAAGAAAATTATTCTCCTCTAGTATCTGTGGTTGATTTGGAATGTGTCCTTCCAGTGTATAATGATTCCAATCACCAGTGTATTGATACCCAATATGCTGGTGTCACCGAGCCACTAAAGTACAAAAAGAAACTTTGCGTAGTAGAAAAATAAGAAATTAGAAAATTTTCTAAGGAGAAAGTATAAAGAATGAATGGTATTTATATCAAAAAGGAACTAATTCTGAAAGATTTCAATCCTTTCAAAATCAACACAACCGGTCATGAAAGATTGCAACCTTTCAAACGGTCACGGTTGCTCCTGAAAGTTTCAACCTTCAAAACAGTCATTTCCAACGGTGGGAAATTCAAATTAAAAGGGGAATTAATTTAAATAAAATGGGTCGCACGGGTCCATTTACGGTTGGAATATTTTGGTTAATCAACTAAGAAGTTGAAACGTTTCGATTAATCTCAACTAAATAATTGAAAATATTTCAGTTATCAAATAATTAATAAAAAGAATTTTTCCATTTAATTAAATTTAATTAATCAAATAAATAATTAACTAAATAATTGAAAAAAAAAATTTCCAAAAAAAAATCTCTCGATCGATCTTTTTCCAAAGCCAAAGCCAAAACAGAAGTCGAAGCCGAGCGAGCCACGACAACGACGACTCGAGGAGGGGTCCCTTTTTCCAACCCTTTTAACAATTAATAGGAGTGTTTATATAATTAAACTCTTCTATTTTTCTCTCCACCGCAGATGAGGGAGAAATGTCTTTTCACTAAAGCATAAGAGGACCTTTTAAGTTCCCAACACTCCAAGTTCTTCTCTTTTCATCTTCCCTCAATTTCCCGTGAAGTCTTGCTATATACCAAACATCTTCCACTTCATTTGTGCCACTAAAATAATTAATATAGGAATTGTATTCATGCGGGCAATAGGCGTATAGACTTCCTTATAGTTGACGTCATGCCTTTATTTGTAGTCTTTAGCCACAAGTCTTGTTTGTATCTCTCTGCCTCTCCATGGGGATTTTTCTTCACCTTCTATATATACCCATTTGACACCACTTTCTCGATGTTCCTTGGAAAGAGTTGTTAAATCCCAAGTGTTGTTCTCTTCTATTGACTCGATCTTCTCCTCCATGGATTCTATCCACCTTTTGTGAACAACAACTTCATCAAAATTAATTGGTCTACTATAAACAAAGAAACAACACAAAAAATTAATTTAGTAATTTTTTATGTGTCATCATAAAGTTCTTTGATGTTCCTTATCCTATTTGGTATTTCACTTGAACTCTCTTAAGAAGATGTAGATGCAACATTTGCTGGTGATGGAGGTGAGGTTTCATCCTGCGCAAGTGACATGCTCTTATATTCTTCTTCATCTCCAAAGTATAGAAATATAATTTTTCTTTTGGAGCCTCCCAGTTACAAAAGGGGGAATATAAGGCTTGTGCAATGTTTCTAATCCATTGATTAACTTGTTTCATGTTATTATTTCATGTTTCAGTGTCTACAGATAAAATTGTTTTGAATGCACAAAGAAAAGAAGTTTGTCATCATCAAAAAGAGGATTTTTTTGCGATTGATGTAGTTTTGATGATTGACAAAGAAAGATGAAACACGTCAGTTAAATGGTCCAAAGATGGACTTTCACGAATAATTGAATTCCACAAAACTTTTAGAATAAATAAAGACGAGAGTGCAGAATTAATCAAATGAACAATGTTAATTTTGTGAAAAAATCCAGAGGACATAAACATGTGATTATTTGAAAAATCAATGAGTTTGATTTCAAGAGGAATTCCAAATAAGCTAGGAGTTTGAATTGAAGGAGTCTTACTTGAAGTAGAATTTTAAGTCAAGAGAGTTCAAGTCAATAAGGAGTTTGAAGTAAACAATAACTCTCCCTCTCTCTCTCTCTCTCTCTCTATCTATCTAGATACATACATATATATATATATATATATATATATATATATATATATATATATATTCACGCGAACGTATGAATATAGTGAATGAAATAATTTATTAGTTAAATGCAGTTATATATATTTTTATTTCAATTTGATGAGGTCGAATCATGTGATTATTCATTTTTCACTAATATTACCTTATATACTATGTTTATAGTGTATTTTTCTTGTCATCTAACATGATATGCTTTGCATGTGTATTCGACATTAAACTGTTTAGATGTCATACAAACATGTAAACACAACAAGTACTAATTATCTTTTAGGACTATTTTTTGTATATTAATTTTTATTTAATAAGCTACAACATAATAGATGATGTTCTTGTTGTTGGCTCTCATATTTGACTTTTCGATTACCTAAGTACATTAATCAAATATAGTTATCTGATTGTCCATAGTTAACTAAGAAATATTTCCTTTTTTTACCGAGAAAATGAAATATTAAATTAAAGAATATATTCTATCTGCGAAATATATATTATATATATATATATATATATATATATATATATATTATATATTATATATATATATATATATATATATATATATATATATATATATATATATATATATATATATATATATATATATAATCACTTGTTCATCTTACACTCAACAAAGAATAGTTCATAATTGTAAGTAATTTTTAATTTATTCAACCAAACATAATTTGTCAAAGGAAAAATAACAACTTCGTGTTATCACATATATAGGGGCGGTATAATAATATGAAATTTATTGGGTCAAAAGTTAATATAAGGAAAGATCAAATATAGAAATAATTAATAATATACCAATGGAATCCATAATATTATAATAATGTAAAAGAGTGTGAATAACTATTGCAATAATTATTAACAACTAAGAGAATTTATAATTTTATAGCTAAAGAATTAGAGTATAGTAGCTGAATGTCTTTTAATAAATTTTATAATTACATAAATCAATAGGACTTTTAATTAGTGATACTAATTTTTGTGTAGTTATTTGATATTAATTTAGTGTAGGGACAAAATGGAAATGTTTATTCCATATTACTGAATATAAAATTTATTTTGTAAGTGATAAATATTAAATGATTCATATATATTCACATACTTTTACATTTTTCATGAGTTTTTTTATTTAAAATATGAACTCGGAACATTTTGAAATTATATATTTTTATAGATAGAAGATCTTGTTAACGTGATAATACATTCGTGACATATATAGTACTTTGATTTAAATACAAATAACTACCGAAATATAAACATATATTTACATCAATTGTTTATCTTGTAAATTTAGTTATTAAATTAATAATAAAAATTAAGCTAATATATCTATTGATATTATTACAAGTCATATGTACTTTTCTTCTCTAAAATACTACAGAATTAAGAAATAGTAAATAAGTAAAACAAAGGGGCAATGCTTATATAGTAATAACTAATTTGAAGCAAAGTTCCAGACAATCTAAATCATATAAGTAACATTGACATTCTTTTGTCTTGAGCATGAAAAAATAAGTTAGTGAAAATTCTCTAAATTTTGAAAATAAATTTTGGAAAAAGATATGCTGAAACATGTATCTCTATATTACAAGAGCTGTTAATAAAACAAATATTTAGAATATTTCACGTAAAGTTCATATATTGGGTCATTACATATTAATATATACATTAAACAAGAAATAATAATTATATTATCAAAATTATTTTTATCAAGTACTCGAGGTTATGGAATATTACCATTTTAGGATATAACGATTTACCTTATCAATAAAGTGGTACCTCATATTACGCTATGCTTCGAACTACTGAACAACGTAAATCACACAAAAATTTTAGAATGCAAAAAAAGAAGAGTACAAGATTTTAAAAAAATTGTGGTTTAAAACCCCTTTATTTATAGTCAACAAAGAGTAGTATCAACTATGTTTTTTGTGTATTATCTGAAGAGTCATGACCTTTCTAAGAAGTCACAACCCTTTGAAAACGTCACGATTTATTGAAAAAGTCACAAATATTTGGAAAAATAACAACTCATTGAAAAATCATATTTTAAAAATCAACAACATTGTTAAAAGAACTCAAACATGTTGTAGAATAAAATCTAATTTAAGTAGAGTTTTTCCCTTCGATTATCATGAAATAGTTGATAGATCAGAGTTTCCTCGTGTTTGTAACATCAAAAAAGAATTATTTTTAGTCAATGTGATTCTCCCATTCTCCTAGATGGAAGAAAACTAGTAAAATTTCATTTTGATTAGGTTATTTTTGTGATATTAATTCTACCTTCATTCTTTTTTGTGTAATGCAAAAAACAGAAAGTAAATTATATCACGGAGAGATTTATTTTTCCGTTCTAAAATACAAGAGGAGTTTCTGTAAATTGTGATGTAATGACTTTTAATGCCATTAACATTCAATATTAGTTATACAAAGTAATTCTTCTCTTTGAAACTCCTCGTTGGCAAATCCTATATAAGTATGACCTTTGTGAAATTACCACACACCCAACAAAAGGGAAAATGAAACATTCCCCCCTCTATTCTTATTCTTAGAATATTTTGGGCAATTGTTTTTGAGAAACCTCCAAGCTCTCAGACACGAGTGCACATGTTTGGGAGTAACTGTGGAACCTTGGGGAGAGGCCGACTACAACGATTTGCATCAGAGTTGAGCCGAAATTTCTTTCAAGACAGTTTCTTGCCACACGATAATGTTTATGATAAGTTATTTATTATTTTATTAATTCAATTTAATATCAAAATTGTAGTAATATTTAGTGGAGTATATGTATGGAACATTGTTCAAAAGATTTTCAATAATGAAAGTATTTCAAATTCTTCTTATATTGTTGAGTCTATTAGAAAATAAGAATTAATTCCTATGATAAAAACTGATGAGTTTTCTAAATTTTATGTGGGTGTAGAAGCAAAGCATGCCTAAAAACCTTTCAAATATGTTATTAGTAGAAAGACTAAATTACATGAACTAATACATTCAGATTTAACAGATTTCAAGAAAACTGTTAGTGAAGGTGAAAAAAAGTATTACATTACTTTTGTTGATGAGGCTGAAATTATATTTTGATATTCTAAGCAGAAGTGGAAGATTAATTAGACAAGAAAATCAAGAGATTTAGATCTGATAGGGTGGTGAATATAGTACTAAAACACTAGAAGATTTGTGTGAGAAAATTGATATTATTCATTAGGTTAGTGCTCCCTATACTCCCCAACTAAATTGTGAAGCCGAATGGAAAACAAAACCCTTAAAGAAATGATAAACTCTATGCTTTTATGCTCTAGCCTATGTGACAATATGTGGAAAGAAGTAGTCTTACCTGCATGTTATATTATTAATAGAGTCCCGCATAAGAAGTTAAAAAAGACATCATATGATTTGTGGCAAGGGTTTTCTCCTAGCTTGAAATTTTTTGAAGTGTGGGGGTGTTCGGGTAAGGTTGGTCTAACAGATTTTAAATGAGTAAATATTTATTCTAAGACTCCTGATATTGTGTTTATTGTTTTTTTTCTCAAAATAGTGTTGCGTATAGATTTATGTCTCTAACTGATCATTCTATTTGTGAATCGAGAGATGAATTTTTTGAACATATTTTTCTTTTGAAAAATAATGTGTCGAGTGGTGTACAAAATAATGTTTCTACATCTATGTCTACTAAATCTCATGTTATCCCTTCTTCGAATGTTATTTCTAATGAGCATGAAAATGAACTCAAATGAAATAGATGACGTAGAGTTGAGACTAGTTTTGGTCCTGATTTTATTACAACTTTCTTAACTGAAAATTTTGGTGTCAATATTTTAAATGACGAGTTAATGTCTATCTATTTAATTAAATAAGACATTAAGACTTATGATGAAACAATGAGATCAATAGATGTTATATTTTTTAATGAGGATTTTAAAAGTGAGTTAGACTCTACAATTTCTAATCATACTTGGGATTTCTATGATTTACCTAAAGTTTGTAAATCCATAAGTAGCAAGTGGATGTTTAAGGAGAAATTGATACTTAATGGTACAATTGATACATATAAGGCTAGACTTGTGATTAGGTGTTTTAACCAAAAGAAAAATATTGATTACTATGATACTTATTCTCTTTTTAATAAAATAGCAACCATTAGGACTCTTATTGCTTTAGCTCCTATTCATGATTTAGTGGTACATCAAATGGATGTCAAAAGAACATTTTTAAATGGTGATTTAGAGGAAGAGATCTATATGACTCAACCAGAGGGTTTTGTGACAGTAGGACAACAGGATAAAAATGCAAATTGTGAAAATCTATGGATGGACTAAAACAAGCATCTAAGAAATGGAATGAAATTTTTTTATATCACAATAGTAAATAATGATTTTGTCTTAAACTCATCTGATACATGTGTTTATTCTAAGGTGATAGGTTCATATTGTGTCATTATATGTTTATATGTAGATGACATGTTAACCTTTGGTCCTAATGTGAATAATACTTATGAGAGAAAGAATTTGTTTGTCATCTAAATTGAAATGAAATACCATGATGAAAAAGATGTGATTTTGGGAGTTAAAATCAAAAGAACTGCTAATTGTTTCTCTCAGTGTGCTTATTACATTTAAAAGATGTTGAAAATGTTTGATGGTTTTCATGTATTTCCAGTGAGAAATCCTTATGATTCTAACATACACTTGAAGAAGAATAAAGAAGCTAATGTTTCTTTAATTGAATATAATTAGGAGAATAATCTTTCTCAAGAACTATACCCGGCCTGATATAGCTTATGCTATTAGTAGATTGAGTAAGTATACGCATAATCCTAGTAGTGAACACTGGAATGCTCTTTATTGATTGTTAAAGAATTTTATAGGTACTATGAATTGGTGTTTGTATTTTAACAAATTTCCTACTGTTTTAAAAGGTTCTTGTGATAAAAATTGGGTAACTGCCAATGATGAAGTTAGCTCCACTAATGTCTATGTGTTTACTTTGGGTGGAAATGCTATTTCAAGGAAGTCTTCCAAAAATACTTCTATTGCACGTTCTACCATGTAATCTATATTCATTGCTCTCGAGTTGGCAGGGCCAGAAGAAGACTGGCTAAGTAATCTTTTGATGGATATTCCGTTATGGGGTATACAAGCATCACCAGTCTCTCTTTACTTGACTCACAAGCAGCAATTGGATTGCCAAAAATAGAGTGTACAATGCAAAAAAAAAGAAGAACAAGACATATTCAAATTAGACATGGTGCAGTTAAACATTTGTTGAATCAGGGTGTTATTTCCCTAGAATATATAAGGTGTAAAAGAAATTCGGCAGATCCTACGATGAAGAGATTGACAAGGAAAGTAATCCTTGAAACGTTGAGGGAGATGGGTCTAAAGCCCATTTATTGAAGTAATTTGGCATACTCGTTAGACCTCAATATACACAACATTTTCAATCCTTATGGCATGAGGCAATGTTTTATAAGGTTTAGACTTTTTCGCTCTTAATGATTCTATAGCCTTAAGCTGGTCTATTTGAGATAAATTGATGGAATCACCTACGTGAGTGTAAACGTGTGGTCGCCTTTTATGAAAGACCTCCATCGTCTTCCTAGAGCACTCATAAGACACAAGGTATGTGTGTATGACCATAAAAATACTTTTTTGTATCACGGAGGTTGCTTTAAAGTATATGGAATGTGTTATGAGGGTTTGAATTCATATCCACTTAGTTCAAGAGTTCTTCACTTTATGGAAAATAAATTGTTGCCTCATATCACTACGTGTTAATTCAAATTGAAAGATATTGCCACTTAAGTACATTTTCTTTCTTTTTGTCCAAACTTTGTTGTTACTCTTTATCTTTACATTAATGGGGGATTGTGATATTAATTGTACCTTCATTCACTTTTTGTGTAATGCAAGAGCAGTAAGTAAATACATTACAAAGAGATTAGTTTTTCCGTTCCAAAACATAAGAAGAGTTTGTGTAGAATGTAATGCAATGACTTTCAATGTCATTAACATTCAATAAGAGTTATAAAAATTAATTCTTCACTTTGAAAACCCTCTTTGGATAATCCAATATAAGCATGACCTTTCTGAACATTACCACACACCAAAAAAAAAGGAAAACAAAACATTTCCCTCCTCTCTTGTTATCCGTAGAATATTTTGGGAAATTGATTTTGAGCAACTTCAAAACTCTCAGCCACGATTGCACATGTTCGAGAGTAAATGTGAAATCTTGGGGAGAGACCGTCTACAATGATTTGCACCGGAGTCGAGCTGAAATCACTTTCAAGGCAGTGGCTTTCCACGACACAGTGTTTGTCATAAGTTATTTATTACTTCATAGATTAAAGGCATGAAGTCACCATTGAAGTTGTCTCGGATTTTCATAAAGACACCTTAACTTTGAAACTGTCCTATTACCCCACTAAATAATTTTGAACAGATATTATTATACCATTTTCGATCAGCCCCAAATTTTATGAAGCAAGTGAGTTCACACCACAATCATTACATAACACGTGTTAAATTAATTAAAAATATTTAAAAAATCATTTTAAAATTTTCCATCTTTTTCTTTCTTTATTTCTCTCTCTCTTACTTTTTGAATTTTAATTTTGATATATCTTAAATTTTATTTCATCTTCTATCTCCGACTTTCAAGTGATTCATCCCTTCATTTTTTTTCTTCACCTCCCACCCCCATGTCAAAATTGAAAACCACATCCATTTTTTTTCTTTTCTTTTTCTTCTTCTTCTTCTCCTGTCAAATTCTTTATAGAATTCATACTATTATTTAGGCTTTATTGAATTATTGATAACAAAATTAATTATTTATTAAATAAAATTTAAAATCTTGAAGGTATCATCAACTACTCATTTTCATATAAATTCAAAATTAGAAATGATAATTTTAAAAGAATCAATTAATTTCTCAATAATTGAAAGAATTTAATTGAAATCGAAAAAAAAACTGTATGATACCTAATTTTTCTTGAAGTTAATGAGTTGATCGAATTGTTTGAAATGTAAGAAATAATTTAGATAAAATTTTCAAACTAAAGAGAGTAAAACTAATAGTAATAAAAAAAAAGTAGGTGAAGTTGTGGTAAAAATGGTGACATTGAAACTAAGATGTTTCAATGAATGGTGATGACAATGAATTTTTGAAAAGAAAGAAGAAAGAAAGAGAAAATGAAGTTAAAATAATAAGAAAAATAAGTAAATATATTTTATAATAAAATACTTGTAAAATAAAAGTATATTGGTTATTTTGGGTTGTTCACTCTCTTTGAAAGAGTGCACGCCATTCTCTATATCAGATGGACAAAAAATGATGTAACTAAATCTATTCAAAATTGTCTAGTGGGGTAATAGGCCGGTTGCAAATTTAAGGTGTCTTTTTAAAATTTTGGCAAAACATCAGTTGTTACTTTATATTATCAATCTAATATCAACATTATAGTAATTTTCCCAACAAATGTTTTGCTTATTTGTTTTCGAACAGTGTTTTTGACTCAGGTTTTGTGTATGCTACATCTCACCAAAGGTAAATTTATGATTTAAGATTTATGAATTCAATTTTAAAAAGGTTAATAAATTGTATTTTTGGTGTCTGACTTGAATTGTCATGACCTTTTCGAGAATTCACAACCCTTTGGAAACGTTATGACTTATTGAAAAAGTAACAAATATTTAAAAAATTCACAACTCATCGAAAAAACTACAACCAAAGTTAGGTATATTATACTTACTTATCATTCAAGTCACGAGTTTGTTAGGGTTATGAAGGGGTGATTAGGGTATCATGCGGAAGTTTACAATTGCAAATCAAATGGTTGACGAATCAGATGACACATACTAAAGACATATTTTATATATTTTTTGGTCAAGTAACCTACATATTGAAAATGAATATTAAGAAAAAAAACATAAATATGTTTAGGAGAAAATCTCCCATAAACAAGACTCTTAAACGACTACATTGTAGATATTATTGTGTTGTTCTTTATATAAGAAGAGGGGTCTACAAGTAATAGGATTTCAAATGTTTCCTATAAGGAAAGAATAAACCAAATGTGGAAGAAAAATATATTTTTCTTCAGAAAAAGTTCAAGCAATTATGTTAATACGGTGACTTTTCTTTTAAGGTTAAAATAAACTTCAAATAACGTATGAGGCAATTCTAAAAAATCTCCCTTTTTGACTGTATTTTCTTCACAAAACGTGATTCGTCTCATACAAATGTTTGATAACTTGTTCTTCACAAAATATTCATTACTGTTCCTTCTCATGGATAAAAATAAAGTTTAAAATATATGGGTTAAAATGAATTAAAAATATTTTATTTTTTATTTTTAAAAATTACAGTTCGTGAATGTTGAAAATACGAATGAATCTTCTTGCGCACATGTAGTTTGACAAAAAACTTCATTATCATCAAATGATTACAAATTGATTTGAAACCATCTTGAGTGTATCTTCAACATCATTCAAGCATTAGATCGTTGATCTATGAGATTTTTGGACCACGTGCTCTGATACCACTTGTTGAGGTTATGATGGGATGATTAGGGTATCATGCGGAAGCTTACAACAACAAATGAAAATGAATATTATTACATGTCATATGATTGACAAATCAAACAACAAACAAAAACATAATAAAGACATAATATTACTATTTTTTGGTCAGATGACCTACATATTGAAAATGAATATTAAATAAATAAATATGTTTAGGAGAAAATCTCCCCATTAACAAAAGTCTCTAAACAACTACATTTTATATACTATTGTGTTGTTCTAGATATGAGAAGAGTGGTCTACAATTTATAGGATTCAAAATATTTCCTCTAAGGAAAGATTAAACAAAATATGGAAGATAAATATATATTCTTCGCAGAAAAAGTTCAAACATTTATGGTAATACTTTGACTTTTATTTGAAGGAAAAAATAAACTTCAAATAGGGTAAGAAAATCAAGGTAAACCCTTAACAGAGTTCATGTTTTTAAGGTTATATATATACTAATTAACTTTTACAAAAAAATTGACATAGTTTTCTTATGCCTATTGATCCAATAAACTATTTTGAAAGGCTGCCAGAGGGGTTGCTTTTTTGAAATAACTTCAAAAACAACTCCTTATGTTGCTGTAAAATTAACAACATTGTAAAAACAATTAAAACGTGTTATAGGATCAGATCTAATTGGGTAAGATTTTTACCCTATGATTATCAAGAAATATCTGATCGATAAGAGTTTCCTCATGTTTGCAACACCAAAAAAGAGCTCTAGTTGTTTTATCTGATTCTCCCATTCTCCTAGATGGAGGCAAACTGCTAAAATTTCATTTTGATTAGGTTACTTTTTATGCTTTTTTTTAAATAATAGTGGTGTTTGAGTAAATTTTTGTGTATACTACCTCTCACTAAAGGTAAATTTATGATATAAGATATATGAATTTAATTTTAAAAAAGAATCTTAAAGAGTAAATCCATTTATTTTTAAAGTTGTGGTTTATATCTATATTTGTTGCATTTATCATGAAGTTTTACTCAAAAAATTTGTTTTGCAATATATAGAAGTACTTTTTACCCCTTCTCGAGAGTTCCCACGCCTTTTTGGTTCCCTTGGAAACATAAACCCATAAAATTAGTATTGATGTAAAGGGTGTTTACCATCCTAATAAGTTCCTCTTTTCAATATGAATTGAAATTATTGGATTTATATGAAACTAGCTCTTCTCATTAACAGAAGTAACAAAAAGGGTGTAGTTAGAAATATGTATAAGAGAACTTAAAAAGATTATAGGTGTCACACCTAGGATTTAAATTCTTATCTAAACCAATCTTTGAACCCCTTCAGCTACTAAACTAGAATTATGGATTAAACTATTCATATATATTAAACAAATTATTTAACCTTGTTTATGTTTGTGGATTTTTGAGAAACGAGATTCAATCAACTCTTTTGGGATCCTTTAGCTCCCTTTGTATATACTATTTAACTCTGCTACTCAAGTAAGTAGAATGAAATCACATAGTGTTTTTACCGTTACAGAAATTCTTAATTTTAAGTTTTTAAGATTTTTAATTCTATCTATTAATCACCCGTATTATCTTTTTCTTTCTACTTTTTTTTGTGTAGTTATTGCACCAAAAAATCAAACAAAACATGTTTTTATTGTGTTTCACTCCCCAAAATTTAGATTATTTGTATAGTTGAACCAATTGATATTTTGGTGGTTATTAGAAATCAAATTGTACATTATTATTATTATAATATATATATATATATATATATATATATATATATATATATATATATATATATATATATATACTGTTTGTTTTGATTAATCAAATTATCAATACAACACTACACATTGTGAATATTGATTAATTTTTTTCCTAAGAGCTTTTTGTTGAAAAAATAGTGGAAGGAAGTGTGTTATAATATCATCGAGAGAGCTTATGATATTTGAGTGTCAAAAACATACTTTTGGCAATGGAAGGAACACCCTAATTCTAGGTTTATATCTTTTAGTTTTCTTAATTTAATCTGTAACTTCCGTCCTTCTTACAATAAATGTTTTAAAAAATACACTCTTTATTACTCTCTTTTTGCTCATTTATTCAAAGATTTGTTGATATTCTTGGTTATTATAAAATTTGTCTCTTCGTTTGTATTGATTAAAGTAATGTTTTTTTTTTGAAATAATAGTTAAAGTTATGTATATTGAGAATATAAACACTAAGTTGCATTATTAAATAAAGGTAGTACTTGCTTCGTAATGCACTCTTGAGCAACCAACAAGGCTACCAAATGTCACGTCCCGAGCTACCCCCGAAACGTGGACACGGAACCTAGGACAACAAGTGATCCCAAGCTAACCCTGCTGGCATGATCATGAGCATACTAAAGATAATAAACTTTTGCGGAAGCTAAATCATACTTAAAATGAAAAGATGGGGAATACCCATATTCTATAACTGAGATATTTGAAAACAATGAGTTTAATACAAAAGAAATATTAACTCAATACTAAGTTGAATCTAACTATGTCTGAAAATAGCCTCTAAACTAGACTAGAAATATTGGGACAAACCCCAGCTAAATCTAGAAAAAACAGAAACTAAATGAGTAAAGACTGAAATAAAACTCATGACTGTTGTCCTCGGAGAATGAGGACTCACCATGAATCTGCTGAATTTGAGATCGGGAAATCGATCTATGCGTGATCTGGATGCTGAGAACCTGAACCTACATCACGAGAAGATGTTGCGCACGTATAAGTCAGTACTTGAAAGGTACTGAGCAGGTAGGATAGAGTATAATTGAAATAAAGCATAACTGAACAAGCACAAAAACAAGTATAATAATCTGAACGTGATGTGCTGATTTCTGAGCTAACTAGATGCAATGACCAATTTATAACATGCTGAAACTGAATACTGAATATACTGATAAATGGTCAACGCAGAGAGTCAGACTGAACTGTGGGAGCTACTAATAACCAACAATAAAACCACATGAGCTAAATGTGTAGTCCGATGTATACGCCCCATCGAGAGGACCCAATATACCCTGCCAAAGGTAAAAAGACATGCTGGCGTAATCACTAAACTGATAGCCATAGAAGGAACTTACAACCTACTTGGCTAGTAGTTCTGGGATTATTGGGTACGCTAAACCCTAATCCAACTCGGTATTATGCTACTCCCAATGAATTCTTTAAATTAACTGATTATATCTGAATTTCTGTAAATACTGGATAGCTCAAAATTGAAAATGCAAACTGAGAATGCAACAATTAATCTGGTAATTGATGCATGTAATTTAATAACTAAAGAAATACAAAGCTTGGGTTCTGAAATTCATGCGATAATCTGAGTATTTACATGATTGTAACGATTCAAAAAAAATTATATAAATAAGAATAAATAGGTATTTAAGGGCATAATGGTCCTTTCACGTTTTAAATGAATAAATAAATAAATAAATGAATAAAACAGATTTGTATTTATTATTTTAAATTTTATTTGTCTAATTCTTTAATTAGTCTCCTAACCCTAATAGTTCTCTCTTTTTCACGTTTCTTAACTCTCTCTCACGTTCTCCATCGTCCTCACATTATTTCTGCCAAATATCAACAGTTCTTCATGCTTGAAGAACTCACATAAAATTTTAAGAAAAACAAAGCAATCAAAAAAAATATTAAGGCAAAGAGAAGTTGTTCGTTGAGTGGTGTGGACGTTGAAGTAACTTGGACTGACTTTTGGAGAGAATTTTGGGTAGCGAATTCTTCGTTTGAACATCAATAAAGGTATGGGTTTCTCTCATGGAATTCTTTCTCCAAGAGTACTTTCTTTCGAATGTTTCTTAAACTCTTGAAACTAAGGTTGTTCCCCTTCGTATGTCCTTGTGCTTAGCTCCTTAACGAATTTGTAGGATGGGTATGTTGTGCTGCTAGATTTTTACATGAATGATGTGCTTAAATTAAATATGAATGTGTTTATGTGCGAAAAATCACGATAATGATCATTAAAATATGACCAGAAAAGTTGATGCATGGGTGTGTATAGGGCAGTGTTTTAGGCACTGTTTTGGGGTGTATAAATTGGGTAATTATCATGTATTTTATGTGTGTAATGTGTGTACAATGTGATGTTCATTATGATAAAGTATAGTGAAATGAGTGAACCATGAAATCTCTCTAAGAACTAATGTGAAATTTAATGAAAAAGTGCAGAAAAATATCTTGGAATAAATTTCCAGAACTTAGAAATAGGCTTTAGAAGAATCTGGAAATTTTTGAGCGTCTAAAAATTAAAAAAATTAGTTTTGAGGCCTGCAGACATCGAACCCAGGACCTCCCTGCAGCTGCCTTCATAAAAAATAATAATAAAAAGGGATGCTGGGGGCGGGGATCGAACCCACGACCCCCATTCACGAAAAAGAAAAAAATAATAAAAAGGGATGCTGGGGGCGGGGATCGAACCCACGACCCTCATTCGCGAAAAAGGAAAAAAAGAAAAGGGGAATGCTGGGGGCGGGGATCGAACCCACGACCCCCGTTCGCAACAATAAAAAAAGGGGGATACGAGGCGTGGGGATCGAACCCACGACCTCAGGGCTGAAGGGGGGAAAAATATCAAGGGAATAAAGGTGAGGTTGTTGGGGTTCGAACCCACCACCTCACAGCCTCCATTCCCAGCGAAAATAATTGAAAAATAAGGGGGGGCTGTGGGGTTCGAACCCACAACCTCCCTATTCAAGCAAATTTAATTAAAAAAATAAAATAATAATAATGATAAATTAAAATTCTAATTAAAGTTGGAAAATTAATTCTCTTATGTAAATATTGAGATTTAATTTAGAATTCTAATTAAAATAGAATATTAATTCTTTTATGTAAGTATTGAGATTTAAATTAGAATTCTTATTAAATTAGAAAATTATTCTTTCATGTAAATGATTGAAATTTACTTTAGAATTCTAATTAAAATAGAAAATTTAGTATGTCATGAAAATGTTGAGATTTAATTTAAAGTTCTAATGTTATAAATATTGGAAATAAAATCAATGAAAAATATAAGTGATATCCAAATAATTCAAGATTTGGGTTCCCGTGCCCAAAATCTCCGTATTGATACATAAGTCATACGTGAGTAAAATATTCAAGGATAATGCTATCTGCTTAGATCAAAAATTTAGATCTTGGTATATATATATATATAAATACAAGATACATAAGTCTTGTAATACATAATCTTAGGAAAATAAGAATCACTTAACGAATTATAAATGAAGCCCCATGGCTTGTATGCATAGACACATAAGTTTAACATACGTTCAAAAATAAGTGAACCTAAGATATACGTAATGAAATGAAGAATGTGGTGACAACCATGATGTGAGGCTAATGTATATGATGAGAGAAATCTGAAATGAGCCTAAGTAAATGTTACCAATACGTACTCACCAATGAGAATGTAGGATAATGAAGAGATCAGTCTCGATGAACACTCTAATGAAAACATTAAGTTTAACACACTTAATACTAATGATGAGATGAGAAATCATCTATTGAGCTATGATGTCCTCATACTAGAAGCCAACTTCCATGATGTATGAGTTGAATGTAATGGAACTTTATACCGAGCACCGATAGGCTAGCTATGAGCGGTGATGCCTTCTTTCGGGAAGGGCGGAGGTTCACGTAATTCTCATGAGATGAGACTGTCTGTCTTGCCGGGTATGGGTCTCCATACATCTCCTAGTCTTTGAACCTATATTGCCACTATAGGGATCTGGCGGGGTTAAATTCCCATATACGCTAGCATGTTATTGAATCGCTTTGGCCGGTGATTCCACCTCTTTTCGATGTGGGGGAGACAGTGGATTTCATGATGCTCACATGATCTATGTCAGTTAAAGTTAAAGTTTCCAATGAATGAATGAGGCCAGCCTCAAATGAATCATATAAAGAAATGAATGATACCGAAGGTGTTAGGATAGGATAATCAAGAGGTGAGCTAGATTCATGTAATGACATTAGGTTATTCTTGATCATTGCACAGCAAACCTGATGAAAGTCTTAAACTACATCCTAATTATAGCTGGTGTTCGCACTGGCCTATGAATGAATTGAAATGAAATACGGATGAATTAATGAAGCAGGCTCTGTGTTTGCTAAAGAAGGCTCCCTAGTTGAGGTCTCATATGTTGAGCCCTCATTTTGGAAAGTCTTAAAGTTAAGTCTATGATAATAAGGTCTCATGGTATATGAATGAATAATATGAAAAAAAGTATGTGTTATATGTTATGTGCTATATGAATATGTTATGTGTTGTGTGCCATACGATAATTACAATGATGCATGTCAGTCTCATGGCATAACTTTCCTAATCTCATTTTATCAAGTCCACTGACTTGACTTCCAAACATCATGTTGTTAGGAAAGAGCTCTTCTTCCTCATGCATGTCCCTGATATGTGCTTGCATATACCCATCCTTAGTACAAGTGTGCACTAATTCCATACAAATATCTACTTTTAGGTGCAGACACAGGTGGACGGTAGAGCTACAGGTTCGTTGTTGCAGCTATCCGGACGTCATCATTCATCCGGAGTTTGGTAAGTCATCATGATTTCGAGGATGCTACTCTTTTACATTCTAGCGTAGTTTTAGAGTTGAGCTAGTGGAGTATGTTTCACTAATGTTTCTTTCCTGTTTTGGTTCAGACTTTGTATTGGTGCTATTTTGGCCGATATACAATTAAGATTTAATGAATTATTTCTTTCATTTGCTTATCTCTTAAATGTTAGATGGTTGATGATGAACGATTACGAAATATAAAGAATGTTTAACAAGTATGATTAATGAATAAAAGAAATTTCAAATTTTCCGCTAAAATTAACCTATGTAAAGTAAGAATGACGTAAGTAGGCTTGTTTGCGACCTCTAAGAGGTCAACGACGCCGGTCTCGTCTGGGGTCTAGATTACAGTCGTGACAAAGTTGGTATCATAGCCCTAGGTTAAATTCCTAGAATAATGAGTTCACATCAACCACATTGAGTAGTTTCTAAGTCATGGTAGTGAAGTGCACCACTATCCTGGATTAGAGACTGCATGATGCGTAGGAAAAACTTCCTTTCTTCTGATCTTATTGTGCTTTTCCTAATGTTTGAATTCTTGGTGTTACGAACGTGTCTAACATCAACCTTGTTGTTTTCAGAGAATGAACACTTGGAGAACTAAGGGTCTGAGGACGGGAGCAGCAGCAACTAGGGGTAATCAGAATCCACCCCAGGCTCCAGCTGAAGGAGTGGCCATGCCAGTTAACCCAGCTGGGTTGAGTGATGCGGAAGTGAGGGCATCTCTAGCCCAGATGGCACAGGCCATCACAATGCAGGCCTAAGCTATGACTGCCCAAGTCAACCAGCAGGATGTTCTGAGGGAAAACCCACCGGTATGCAGCATGGCTGACAGACGGCGAGACTTCACGAGGATGAATCCTCCAATTTTCACAAGGGCTAAGACTTCAGAAGATCCTTAGGAATTTATAGACGAGTTGCATAAGATACCGGTGGCCATGGGGTCCACTGATATTGACAAGGCTGAGCTGGCTTCCTAACAGCTCAAAGATTTTGCACAGACTTGGTGCAAAATGTGGCGAGATAGCCGTGTCCTAGGAGGGGTGCCAGTCACCTGGGAGCTGCTCAAGACAGCATTTTTGGAAAGGTTCTTCCCTAGGGAGATGAAGGAGGCCAAGGTTGAGGAGTTCATCAACCTTAAGCAAGGGTCTATGACGGTCAGGGAGTATTCTCTGAAGTTTGTGAAGCTATCAAGGTATGTTATTTCCCTTGATATTTAATAGTAAGAATGATGAGAATACTTAACTTTGTTGAATTATCCAAGTATGCTACTCCCTTGGTTTCGACCAGCAGGGATGAGATGAGCAGGTTCCTCATAGGAATCAATGGAGACCTGGAGAAGGAGTGTCGGGCTGCGATGCTCCATGATAATATGGACCTTTCTAAATTAATGGTGCATGTCCAGCAGGTAGAGGACAGTCGAAAGAGGAGAGGTGTACGTGATGTTAGGAGGCCTAGGCCTCAAGATCAGGCAGGTCCCAGCCATGGAGGCCATAGAAACAATTTTGGCGTCCGTGAGCAGCCCAAATTCAAGAAGGAGCAACAGAGTGCTGGTAATTCTGACCATCAGAGAAACACAAAACCTAGAGGAGGTAGAACTGAACCCCAGAGGGGAAATGGAGGCGAGATGCAGTGTCCAAAGAAGACTTGTACTAAGTGTGGCAGAACTCACCTTGGAGAATGCAGACAAGGCACTAATGCCTGCTTTGGTTATGGTAAGAGTGGACACATGGTCAGAGATTGTCCCCAGAACAGAGGTCAGGCTGGGGGTAATGCTCAGCCTAGGCCTACCCCACAGAGTGCAGCAACAGCCGAGCCTCCCAAGAGGAACACATTTTATGCCTTGAAAGGTAGGGAGGGGCAGAAGAAGTCCGCTGATGTGGTCACAGGTATGTTTCAAGTACTCTCAACTTCTGTTTATGCTTTACTTGATCCAGGGTCTACGCTTTCCTTTGTGACTCCTGTACTTGCCCTTACTTTTGAAGTACTACCTGAAGTTCTGCATGATCCTATAGTGGTTAGTACGCCTTTAGGAGAAAATATGAAAACTGATAGGGTATACCATAATTTCCCAATAGTTGTGAGTGGCAGGGCTATGTGTGCAAACTTGATTGAGTTACCCATGCATGATTTTGATATTATTCTTGGCATGGACTGGCTTCACAGCCATTATGCTTTCTTGGACAGTCGTAGTAGAGTGGTGAGGTTTTGCTTCCCTAATGAAGAAGAGTTAGTCTGGGAGGGGTACAATCCGACTCGCCCTAACCCCTTGATTTCAAATCTTAAGGCCAATAAAATGATGGCCAAAGGGTTACTATGTAATCTTGTGAGTGTTAATGACTTAGATCATGACGTTCCTTCCATAGAATCGGTGCCTGTAGTAAATGAATTCCTAGATGCGTTTCCTGAAGATTTGCCTGGAGTCCCCCCCCCCTCGAGAGATTGACTTTGGTATCGACTTAGAACCCGATACTAAACCAATCTCAATTCCTCCTTATAGAATGGCTCAAGCAGAACTCAAGGAGTTGAAGCTGCAGTTAAAAGATCTCACTCATAAGGGTTTCATTTAGCCGAGCATATCCCCTTGGGGCGCTCCAGTGTTGTTTGTAAAGAAAAAGGATGGGACCCTTAGAATGTGTATCGATTATCGACAACTCAACAAAGTCACTATAAAGAATAAGTATCCACTTCCCAGAATTGATGATTTGTTTGATTAGCTTCAAGGGTATAGTTTCTTCTCTAAGATTGATCTTCGTTCAGGGTATCACTAGCTTAGGGTTAGGGATGGGGATGTCCCAAAAACAGCTTTTCGTACCCGATATGGTCATTATGAGTTCTTGGTTATGTCATTCGGTCTCACGAATGCACCTGCTTCATTTATGGACCTCATGATCAGAGTCTTCCATGAATACCTTGACTCTTTCGTCATAGTATTCATTGATGACATTCTCATCTACTCTAAGACCAAGAAAGAGCATGAACAACATTTGAGACTAACCTTGCAGGTACTTAGACAGCATCAGTTATATGCCAAATTCACCAAGTATGAATTCTGGTTGAAATCAGTGACTTTCCTGGGCCATGTTGTGTCCGAACAAGGTGTAGAAGTGGATCACAGAAAGACTGAATCTGTTAAGAACTGGCCAAAGCCTCTTACTCCCACCGATATCTGTAGCTTTCTGGGATTGGCTGGTTACTACCGCAGGTTTGTGGAGGGTTTTTCTTCCATTGCTACCCCACTTACAGCCTTGACCAAGAAGAAATCCAAGTTTGAATGGACGGAGACTTGTGAGAAGAGTTTCCAGGAGCTCAAGGACAGACTAACTTCAGCCCCAGTGCTTACTCTGCCTAAGAGTGACGAGAATTACACTGTCTATTATGATGCATCTAGGGTTGGTTTGGGATGTGTTCTTATGCAGGCTTGTAAGGTGATAGCCTATGCTTCCAGACAGCTGAAGGTTAATGAAAAGAATTATCCCACTCATGACCTGGAGTTGGCAGTTGTGGTGTTTGCATTGAAGTTGTGGAGGCATTATCTGTATGGAGTACATGTGGATGTGTTCACGGATCATAAGTGTATCCAGTACGTGTTCACGCAGAGGGAGTTGAATCTACGTCAACGCAGATGGTTGGAGCTGCTGAAGGATTATGACATGAATGTGCACTACCATCCAGGTAAGGCTAATGTTGTGGCTGATGCTTTGAGCAGGATGAGCATGAGGAGTATAGCCCACGTGGAGGATGAGAAGAAGGAGCTAGTGAAAGAGGTACACAGACTGGCCAGACTGGGTGTGCAGTTGGTTGACTCTACTAGTGGAGGTATTTCAGTTCATCCTAGTTCTGAATCATCCCTGATAGTGGAAGTCAAAAAGGGTCAGCATCTTGACCCTGTGTTGATGGAGATGAAGGACTCAGTGTTGTTAAAAATGAACGAGTCTTTCGCTTTGGGAGATGACGGCATACTTAGATACCAAAACCGGTTTTGCGTACCAGATGTAGATGATTTACGGACAAGGATTGTTACAGGGGCCCATGGTTCCAGATATTCCATATATCCAGGTTCCACAAAAATGTATCATGATCTTAAGCAGATTTATTGGTGGGATGGCATGAAGAAGGATATTGCAGACTATGTGGCTAAGTAACCTAATTGTCAGCAAGTTAAGGCAGGGCATCTTAAGCCTGGTGGTCTAACTCAGATTATTGAGGTTCCGACTTGGAAATGGGAGGCCATTAATATGGACTTCGTAGTTGGTCTTCCTAGGACTAGGAGGCAGCATGACTCTATATGGGTTATTATGGACAGATTGACTAAGTCTGCCCACTTTATCCCTGTGAATTCTACTTATAGGGCCGAGGATTACGCAAGACTCTACATTGATGAGATTGTGAGATGGCATGGGATTCCCTTGTCTATTATTTTAGATAGACTAGCTCAGTTTACTTCGCATTTTGGAGATCTTTCCAGAAAAGCTTGGGCATGCAGGTGAAACTTAGCACTGCTCTTCATCCCCAGACAGATGGGCAGGGAGAGCGCACTATTCAGACATTGGAGGACATGTTGAGAGCGTGTGTGATTGACTTTAAAGGTAATTGGGATGACCATCTACCTTTGATAGAGTTCTCGTATAATAATAGCTATCACTCCAGCATTGGGATGGCACCATTTGAGGCATTGTATGGTAGGAGGTGTAGATCTCCAGTTGGGTGGTTCGAGGTTGGAGAGTCATCTATTTTTGGTCCAGAGATCATTCATGACACCTTGGAGAAAGTTAGAATGATTAGGGACAGGTTGTCAACTGCTTACAGCCGACAAAAATCATATGCAGACAACAGAAAGCGACCCTTAGAATTTAACGTTGGTGACCAAGTCTACTTGAAGATATCTCCTATGAAAGGGGTGATGAGATTTGGTAGAAAAGGGAAGCTCAGTCCGAGGTATGTAGGGCCATATGAGATCCTACAGCGTGTGGGTGAGGTGGCCTATGAGTTAGCATTGTCGGCGGAGCTAGCTTCTGTTCATCCAGTCTTTCATGTCTCTATGTTGAAGAAGTGCCTTGGTGATCCAGCCTCAATCCTACCTGTAGAAGGTTTGGGGGTTGGTGAAGACTTGTCCTATAAGGAAATACCTATTGAGATCTTAGACAGATAGGTCAAGCGGCTGAGGAACAAGGAGATTGCCACAGTGAAGGTATTGTGGAGAAATCATCTTGTGGAGGGTGCTACGTGGGAGGCTAAGGCCGACATGAGATCCCGATATCCCATCTTTTTAACTCTTGAGGTTAGGCTTTCTACTCGTAAAACTATAGTTCCTCATCTCTTCGTATTTTGTTGCTATTAGCTGATTGTACATAGCAATTAAGTTATGATCTGATTGGCATTATGATGTGTAATGGTAGTGACATTCGGGGACGAATGTTCCTGGGGGGGGATAATGTAACGATTCAAAATTTTTTTATATAAATAAGAATAAATAGGTATTTAAGGGCATAATGGTCCTTTCACGTTTTAAATGAATAAATAAATAAAAAAAACAGATTTGTATTTATTATTTTAAATTTTATTTGACTAATTCTTTAATTAGTCTCCTAATCCTAATAGTTCTCTCTTTTTCACGTTTCTTAACTCTCTCTCTCACGTTCTCCATCTTCCTCACATTATTTCTGCCAAATATCAACAGTTCTTCATTCTTGAAGAACTCACATAAAATTTTAAGAAAAACAAAGCAATCAAAAAAAAATATTAAGGCGAAGAGGAGTTGTTCGTTGAGTAATGTGGACGTTGAAGTAACTTGGACTGACTTTTGGAGAGAATTTTGGGTAGCGAATTCTTCGTTTGAACATCAATAAAGGTATGGGTTTCTCTCATGGAATTCATTTTCCAAGAGTACTTTCTTTCGAACGTTTCTTAAACTCTTGAAACTAAGGTTGTTCCCCTTCATATGTCCTTGTCCTTAGCTCCCTAACGAATTTGTAGGATGAGTATGTTGTGCTGCTAGATTTTTACATGAATGATGTGCTGCTAGATTTTTACATGAATGATGTGCTTAAATTAAATATGAATGTGTTTATGTGAAAAAAAACACGATAATGATCAATAAAATATGACCGAAAAAGTTGATGCATGGGGTGTATAGGGCAGTGTTTTAGGCACTGTTTTGGGGTGTATAAATTGGGTAATTATCATGTATTTTATGTGTGTAATATGTGTAAAATGTGATGTTCATTATGATAAAGTATAGTGAAATGAGTGAACCATGAAATCTCTCTAAGAACTAATGTGAAATGTGATGAAAAAGTGCAGAAAAATATCTTGAAATAAATTTCCAGAACTTAGAAATAGGCTTTAAAAGACCTCCCTGCAGTTGCCTTAATAAAAAAAATAATAAAAAGGGATGCTGGGGGTGGGGATCGAACCCACGACCCCCATTCGCGAAAAAAGAAAAAAAAAGAAAAGCGGAATGCTGGGGGCGGGGATCGAACCCACGACCCCCGTTCGCAACAAAAAAAAGGGGGGGATGCGAGGCGTGAGAATCGAACCCACGACCTCAGGGCTGAAGGGGAGAAAATATTAAGGGAATAAAGGTGAGGCTGTGGGGGTTCGAACCCACCACCTCACAGCCTCCATTCCCTGCGAAAATAATTGAAAAATAAGGGGGGCTGTGGGGGTTCGAACCCACAACCTCCCTATTCAAGCGAATTTAATTTTAAAAAAAATAATAATGATGATAAATTAAAATTCTAATTAAAGTTGGAAACTTAATTATCTTATGTAAATATTGAGATTTAATTTAGAATTCTAATTAAAATAGAATATTAATTCTTTTATGTAAATATTGAGATTTAAATTAGAATTCTAATTAAATTAGAAAATTATACTTTCATGTAAATGATTGAAATTTACTTTAGAATTCTAACTAAAATAGAAAATTTATTATGTCATGAAAATGTTGAGATTTAATTTAGAGTTCTAAAGTTATAAATATTGGAAATAAAATCAATGAAAAATATAAATGATAACCAAATAATTCAAGATTTGGGTTCCCATGCCCAAAATCTCTGTATTGATACATAAGTCATACGTGAGTAAAATATTCAAGGATAATGCTATCTACTTAGATCAAAAATTTAGATCTTGGTATATATATATATATATATATATATATATATATATATATATATATATATAAATACAAGATACATAAGTCTTCTAATACATAATCTTAGGAAAATAAGAATCACTTAACGAATTATAAATGAAGCCCCATGGCTTGTATGTATAGACACATAAGTTAAACATACGTTCAAAAATAAGTGAACCTAAGATATACGTAATGAAATGAATAATGTGGTGACAACCATGATGTGAAGCTAATGTATATGATGAGAGCAATCTCAAATGAGCCTAAGTAAATGTTACCAATACGTAATTACCAATGAGAGTGTAAGATAATGAAGAGACCAGACTCGATGAACACTCTAATGAAAACATTGAGTTTAACACACTTAATACTAATGATGAGATGAGAAATCATCTATTGAGCTATGATGTCCTCATACTAGAAGCCAACTTCCATGATGTATGAGTTGAATGTAATGGAACTTTATACCGAGCACCGATAGGCTAGCTATGAGCGGTGATGCCTTCTTTCGGAAGGGCGGAGGTTCACGTAATTCTCATGAGATGAGACTGTCCGGCTTGCCGGGTATGGGTCTTTATACATCTCCTAGTCTTTGAACCTATATTGCCACTATAGGGATCTGGCGGGGTTAAATTCCCATATACGCTAGCATGTTATTGAATCGCTTTGGCCGGTGATTCCACCTCTTTTCGGTGTGGGGGAGACACTGGATTTCATGATGCTCATATGATCTATGTCGGTTAAAGTTAAAGGTCCCAATGAATGAATGAGGCCAGCCTCAAATGAATCATATAAAGAAATGAATGATACCGAAGGTGTTAGGATAGGATAATCAAGAGGTGAGCTAGATTCATGTAATGACATTAGGTTATTCTTGATCATTTCACAGCAAACCTGATGAAAGTCTTAAACTACATCTTAGGTATAGCTGGTGTTCGCACTGGCCTATGAATGAATTGAAATGAAATACGCATGAATTAAGTCTATGATAATAAGGTCTCATGGTATATGAATGAATAATATGAAAGAAAGTATGTGTTATATGTTATGTGCTATATGAATATGTTATGTGTTGTGTGCCATACGATAATTACAATGACGCATGTCACTCTCATGGCATAACTTTCCTAATCTCATTTTATCAAGTCCACTGACTTGACTTCCAAACATCATGTTGTTAGGAAAGAGCTCTTCTTCCTCGTGCATGTCCCTGATGTTTGCTTGCATATACTCATACTTAGTACAAGTATGTACTAATTCCATACAAACAACTACTTTTAGATGCAGGCACAGGTGGACGGTAGAGCTACAGGTTCGTTGTTGCAGCTATGCGGACGTCAGCATTCATCCGGAGTTTGGTAGGTCGTCATGCTTTTGAGGATGCTACTGTTTTACATTCTAGCGTAGTTTTAGAGTTGAGCTAGTGGAGTATGTTCCACTAACGTTTCTTTCCTTTTTGTTTCAGACTTTGTATTGGTGCTATTTTGGCCGATATACAATTAATATTTAATGAATTATTTCTTTCATTTGCTTATCTCTTAAATGTTAGATGGTTGATGATGAACGATTACGAAATATAAAGAATGTTTAACAAGTATGATTAATGAATAAAAAAATTTCAAATTTTCCGCTAAAATTAACCTATGTAAAGTAAGAATGACGTAAGTAGGCTTGTTTGCGACCTCTGAGATGTCAACGATGCCGGTCTCGTCTAGAGTCTAGATTTCAGTCGTGACAATGATAATCTGATTTGAAACATATATTTAATAATTTCATGAAGTTATTTCAAAGTTCTAGAAAACGTATGTTTAATCATGATAAGAGAGAATCAAGAACTGACTAAAACTAAGGACCCAACGGATGAAAGGAACCCACTAGTGAAATCCCACATACCTGGTGATGAAATCCATGGAAAAATATTTAAGTTTTGGGGCTAGAATTGCTGGAGCTTGTGGCGTTCTTGAACTAAGGTTCTTGAGCTTTCTTCTCCTCTCTTGCTTTTAATTTTCTAAGTTTTGATTTAATTATTTGACTTGAATATGTTTTAATAATGTTTCTAGGCTTAGACTAACTAAAATGTGATGATTTAGGGTCAAAACAACGTAACTTAGGGTTTAAATGGAGTAGGAAAGGTCAAAAAGACCCCTGGGAAGGTTGCTGTCGAGCCTCACGATGGCCAGGACTGATGGTCCTTCGTGCGCCCGACGCCCCGACGTTGGGTCCGTCGTGAGGGTCTGTTCGACAAGCCTTTACTGAAATGAGAGACCTAATTCATTTTGTTCTAAGATTTATGATCACATTAAATTGATCCAACTGCATTTCCCTTTAACTGGTTGCAAATTTCCACTTACAGTCAGACCTACGGACCGTAGGTACACCTACGAACCATGTTGGTCATCCATAGATTTTTAAGAGAGTGGTTGAAGGGTGTCTTGATCGACGGTCACGGACTACGGACCGTCATTTGACCTACGAACCGTAAGTACGTTCGTCGTCCAAGACTTAACCAATTTTTTTAGGCTAAAATTTTTGGGAGTTTCTGATCCCATCGACGGTTGTGCAGGATGGACCGTGGTTCAGGATATGGTCTGTTGATGCCACCGTTGATAGCACCTGCAAATTTTTCTGAAAAACTAATTTTTGGTTTGTTCTGGTTACAGGGTGTTACATTGAAAATGGTTTCAGAGAGAAGATTACGGGTACAACGAACCAGAAGAATCAAGATTAAAGAATTAAGGGAGAGAAATAGAAGGCAAAGCAAGGTTTCAACATCCGACAATAGGACAAGTTCTAAATTAAAGAAAAAGAACCCTACGCATGATATTGTTATACAAGAAAATTGAATGTAACATAGCCAATTTACCAAAAACTAGAAATAACATGGAAAACAAGCTTGGGATTTCAAGAAATCTTATGTAGTTGAAGAAAGTAAGGAAACTACGAGAAGAACTCATCACATTTACCTCTAACAATGCAAAAGAGCTTGATTGTGTAATTGTAAGTGAGCAATTGCTCGATTGTGAAAATAATTGGATTGTTGATTAAGAATGCTCCAATCACATGACAATTGATGAGAAAAATCTTATCAACATGAGTGAATATAAAGGTTATGAAGTAGAGGTGACAATAAATAGTTCTTTAATGTCATGGAGGTAGTTAATATATGTCATGGTTGCCGAGACAACTTCTACGAAGAATACTCATAGTGATGAAACAACTTATCAATGGAATTCACATCTTGGACTCTTGAGCTACAACAAATCAAAAGTATTTCCCAGATTGAGATTAGAGGAGACATTATATATGTTGTATGCCAATATGAAAAAGCACATCAACTTTTCTATGGAGAATCAAAGTTTCATGACAATAAGCCACTGGAATGTATCGAATGATATTTGGTAACCTTCATTGATTAGTTTTCAAGGTGCGTGTGGATTAATTCTTAAAGGATAAGTCTAAAGTACGTGAGAATGATATTGGAAGGAGAATGGAATGTCCTTGTATGATAAATTGGGGAGACCACATCATATGATTTCAATGAATAGCTTAGAGGGACTAGTAAAAGCAAGACTCTTTGTAATGCATGAAGATTGTTGTCCTAATAACGAAGAGGATGCAACATTGATTTCGATTTATCTCACCATTTCAAAAAAAAACAAGAAGACGATACCTAATTTAAGTCATTTTCGAGAGATTGTATGTGAGTCATATGTGGTAGTGCTAGTGCTAGTTCATCTCTACAACAAGTTGCATAAAAATGTTGTTTGTTGCATCTTAATTGGTTATAATGAACAAATATAGGGACAAAGTTATTATGGCCTTACCACAAATCAGACCTACGTCTATATAACTGTGGTACTTGATGAAGCATTAGCATGGTAGTCCAAAGAGGTTTCATTACTAGAATTAACAACACTTGAGTGAAAGATGCAAGATAAACTCAAAGAAGAAAAATGAGGAGACAAGATAGTAACTGTCTACAAGAACACAATCTTTAATTGAGTACACATACTATTCTAATTAATACCTGTATTTATAAGTGTCTACAAGCACACACTCTTTATTTGAGTACACCTTCCACTTATTTGTAGAATGTTTTAATTTGTACGGTAGAGCTCTCATTCGAGAGCTGTTCACTCGATTATACATAAGTATTGGATCATCTAGATTTATTTTTGAAATATTTAATATATTAATTAGGTTAGTAATGACTTCTTAATACTCCCCTCAGCACCAACTTGAAATATCTTATATATCCATTTTGAGTTGTTTTGGTATTTTTTGGACATCATCATGCAACACAATTCAAGTTTCGAAGTCTCTAGTTTCCATGTACTTCCATTTTTGTGTGTATGAAGATACCTCTGGTGCAGGTGATTTAGTTTTTCCTCTTGCCTGTTTGATAATTTTTCTATCATGTTCCCCTATTCTTTTTCTTTAACTGAGCTGTTCTTGCAATTTTTGCTCAAGTCCTTTTGAGTATGGTAGGAAAATTCTTTGAAAAACCATGTTTTATGCTTCATAAAATACCATTATTCATTAAACATATGTTTAATTGATAATTGGGTCATAACAATTTTATCTTTTTTTTGGTCCATTGTAATAGATAAATATGCAAGAAATAATCTTTAATTAAATTTGCTAAAGGGGTAATCTAGCATGGACTTATATACAAAACACCCATTATAAGTACTTCAAACGTGATATACAATATGTATTTTCTTCTTGAAATTTTATAGTTGTGAGATGAATCCCATATTGTTTTGGCATATTTGGGAAAATCAATTGTAAACTTTTCATTATACTTTAATGTAGTCATTGAACCCCATTCTCCCGCACTGATCGAACATACACATTTGATTTTCCTTTCGATATCATACTCCATAGTATGTTGAAATTTTTAAAATTTTACGAATGAATTGTTTTCCTTTAAAAGTCATCAATGAATGTTACCATGTTTTAACCAATAATAGAAGGCTTCTTGACTGATTCAATCACGTTTAGTGACTTCTTGGCTTGATATTAATGGTAATATTAATGATAATTATTGACATGATATTATCTAAGATTTTACCAATCATTTCTTCGTCAACAAAACATGCATTTGTAACCATTTAAATGAACTATTTATACTAAGAAAAGTGATTATTAATGCATGCAGATTATCTGAAATGGCTTATTTACGGGGTCGTGGCTCACTTTAGATACGTGGCAAGATTGCAAATCAGATGTTGTCAAAGATAACAACATACATTATGCATCTTGTGTTTAAATTAGATTCAAATGTATATCATGATCTTGCAATTGGTTATTCAGTTGTTATATTTGCAAATCGTCAGATTGAGGTACGACAAAAACGCAAGAGAACTGGTTATCCTAATGTCAAAGAAAGAAGAGTTGATGGATGGATTGAAATAGAAATGGAGAAGTTTTTTAATGATGTAGGGGAAGAAAAAGATTTTGAAGCGCGACTACGGGAGATTAGGCATCGCTTTGGGAATGACGACCTCTTAATTAAAGGAGTAGAGTTTCGACCAGAATGAAGAAGACAATTTTTTTTGCTACACCTAGACATAATTCTCTCTCACTCATTTGGACCGTGTTATAGGACTCGTGTCATATCATCCAAAATGTAATATTTTAAAAAATTCATCATACAACTGGTAATATTTTTACTTGATGAGGTGGACTTGTCCAATCTTGGGAGGGTCCTACAACGATCTCACATTACCATTCAATTTTGAATGGGGTGTCAGTTGTTGGGTTTTACCAAGTGTGAATGGGAAAAGAAAAGAGAGAATAAGAAAAGTTAGGGAACTACTTTGGAGGGAAAATTAAAAGTCATTTGCAAAGTGCAAATGAAAAGTCATTTCTCCCATATCGGCAAAAGAAAGGGAAATTGTTGTTCTTATAGAAGGAAAAACTTCCATTACTTCTTAAAGAGATAAGAAGAAGATGCCCCCTCGCGCCGTCATCGTCGCTCGGTCTCGGCTTCGGCTTCGGAATATGATTAATTGATAAATTTTTTGGACAAAATTTATTTAATTAGTTTTTGTTAAATCAAATAAATCATGTTAAAATTATCTCTTATAAATTTGCGGGTAACGGCAACATTCCGAAAAGTTGTTACTCTTTCTGAAAAGTCGTTACTTTTCAAAAAGTCGTTATTTTCCTAACAAACACAATTTTGTTGAAAAGTTATTATTTTTTTCAAAAGACACAACTTTCTGGATAAAATGTGTCTGAACAGATTTCACCGAACAGACACGTTCCTTGCTGAAAATGGCTATAAAAGGAAGTCAATTTTTGATTTTTTCAAGCACTGGAAAATTTTTCCTTCTCTGCATTTATTTTTCTCTCAAATAAAATCAATGTGTCGATCGACTGAGTATGTGTGAATTGTTTGTTGTTCTTAAGTTCGTTGAAGTTAAAGAAGTTTAAGGTACCGCTATTTCTTTAACAGGTTTAATCCATTTTTCTTGGGAGAAATTAATCCATAACCTTGGGCACAGTGAGGAGATTAAATTTCTTAATGACACACAGTAGTTTCTGTGGACTCACATTAATTCTTGTATTTTATGTATTTTCTGCTTCATTTTATTTATGTTTCTGTTCATTCGTTAACCTTATAAATACAGGTTACTATAAGAACAACAATCTGAAGAAATTTAACAGTTTCTGTATTTGAGGTTTGTGGGGATTAAAACCTTTATGGTTTTCTACTCCGCTTGAATTTTTAAAATTCATTCGATTAACGATTAAAAGAACATAAAACTTTATCGTTAAATCAGAAACAGTTTGTGTAGAGATTTGTTCTTTACTGTTAGTATTTTAAATACTTAACTTATCTACCATATGTGACAAAAAAAATTGACTAATTCATGTCAAACAAATGCTGGAACAGTAAGTGCTGCAACAACAACGGTTGCACATAATTGTTCAAATGCTGCCTTAGCGCCGGCTGAGAAACGTGCAATGTTTTCTGGAGTCGACTTTAAGAGATGGCAGCAAAAGATGTTCTTGTATCTCAACACGTTGAGTCTGTAGAAGTTCATTAATGAGAATATTTCTGTTATGTCAGAAGAAACTCCGGCTGATGAACGATTCTTGGTAA